>NC_056746.1:1500789701-1500917201 GCF_019279795.1 Protopterus annectens | reverse complement strand
CTTACTTTTTCTCCATCTGTCAAATCTGGCAGTCCTCTTAAATGTCTGTCATAGTAGTATCTTTGTTTCTGCCTGTTTCTTTCCAGCATCTATTTTATTTTATTGCTGTTTGTCAGGCATCAGCAACACAACTGTTGAAAACCTGCTTGTTAACCTTATGCCCATTAGCAATTGAGCTGATGAGAGAATGAGTCCCTGCAGTGGAATATTCCTGTATTCCAAAACTGTGTGGTGGCAAGCCTTTGCTACAGATCAGTTTCATTAGACTCTTCACAGTTTGGATAGTTTTTTCCACTTGCATATTCAGTTGGGAATATCGTTGTCTTGGTTCAGTTTGCCTTAGTTTGTATTCACTCACAAATATTTTGAATTCCTGACATGTGTACTGCAGACCACTATCAGATGTGACTGTCTTAGGGCTTTAATGAACTTGTCATATTTGCACTTGTGTATGCCAGTTTTATTATTTCAAGGAATTTTGAGTAGCAATCTGTGTGCATGAGATAGACTGTTCTGAGAAGTGGAACATATCTGTACCCACTCCTTGCTCTGTGAATGTTCTGGAGCTAGATGTACTGGTATCTGTTACTTAGAATGGTAATTGCTGTATGCAGTGCAGATGGCACAAATTGTACTACTTGAGTTCGAATCAACATTTTTCAGTATAACTTATCTCTCGGCCTTTATTTGCATTCCAAGATACGAGTCAAGTATTTGCAGTCTCAGTCGACTTGACAGACAAATATTATTTATTCATTATTGGACACCATGGCCTGTATACAACTTCTTTCTTTCCTGAAACTTGGCTTAAACCCGTATGACTCTGAAATTACATCCCCTGGCTATAATGTCATCCATAATGACTGTATAGAAAGGAAAGGTGGTGGTATTGATCTAATATTTCTCAAAAACTACCACATTTTCCACTACAACAAACTAATACCACAATTCATTTCAGCAGAGCGTCTTACTACTTTCATGAAAATAAACAAATGCAAAACAGATATGTATTACTGTCCTTTAAATCCTTCCTGGCAACAGTACAGCTATGCTGGAAGATATCCTAAATTGGATATCCATAACAATACTATTATATGATGTCAATGTCAGTTGGCTGGACATAACCCCTAACTCCTCTACATGCAACATGAATGGTTTCACATAGCTAATTAATAGTCCTACACATTATAGGAAGACATCAAATTACTTATTAGACTGGATCCTAGTGTCAGATCTTAACAAATTCACCACAAGTACAATGTCAAGACTCTGTCACGGACCATGTCCCAGTCTGTACAACCAGATATTTCACACATCTACTCAAACAGCATGCTTATCAAACAACACTCAACCTGCTCAATTTAACCCACACATTTTCATTACTACCCTACCATCTATTAACTGGAACATCTAAAAACCCTCCCCTTAGGTGATACTGTAAATGAATTCAATACAATTTTCCTAAATAGCCTTGCAGCCCCTAACAGGAAGTGACTAAAACAAGTAATACAGTTTGGCTATCCAGAAAGAGTAGAATGCAATTGCAAGATAGAGGAAAAGCATGGAAAGAATGTCAAAATACAAAACATCACAGTATCTCAAAAACTTCTGAATGCTCTGCAACTGTAGTATAAAACAAATAAATGAAAATAAATAACTACACTATAGCAACTTTCAAAGCAATAGTAAATACAACCTTTAACAATTCTAGTCATCCATTAAACCAACCCAAAAAAAAATGTGAAGAATAGTCCCCACAGAGTAGACTTTTCACAGTTCTGATAAAAATACATTCATTTATTAAAATAAAAAATGGTTAAGTGCTTTCAACCTGTAAAATATCAGTGGACTTTATCAGAACCATTCATACAAATTACATAATGTCCTTAAATACAATGTTGACACATGACCTTCAAAATATGTCATACATATTTAGCAACTGTATATCAAAACATCAAAACTATATTCTAGTTGGGGTTTCAAGCCCCCTACCCTATTGTGGAATTTTTACTTTTTCCAAAACTAAAAACAAAAATTTAGAATACCTTTCACAGTCTTTTAAGTTCTTAACCAAAGCACTTTTTTCATCTTCTCTGCTAATGCTATAAAGATGTTGGTATGTACGCTTTCTAAACTGGAGTCCCATCTTCCCAGCATAGAAAGCATAACATGCTTCACAGCATGCCAGGTGTACTACCCCCTCAAAATTTAAATTTAAACACCCCTTTTCTCACCATTATTTATGAGGAATAACCTCTCCCTTTTCTGTAACATTAATAAGTGGGCATCGCTTACAGTGACCACATTTGAAGGTTCCCATTTTTCTGTTAAAATCATTATCTGACCCCCTTCTTTCTAGTAAATTCTTTACATTGATCTCTTGAAAACAATAATCGGGGGACACCCCGAAATATCCATGGGTATGCCTAAATGTTCAAAAACTGATGCTTTAATGGAGGAGAGCACTTAACCAACTTTCATTTTAATGAATAGCTTTTTATCAAAATTGTGGAAAGTTTACTCTGGGGGCTATTCTTCACTTTTTCTGGTTGGATTAATTGTTATTAGTGAGCTAGCCATTGCTGTCTTTATTTTGGATTGATAGCCAGCCATTAATGAAATCTTACATGCTGGCCAAAAAATCAACCCTAACTCCTTTCCCAGTAACTCACCACTCAAAACTGCAGTAGAATCCAATTTTTATTTCATAGATAATAAGGCGTTCCTAACCAAGAATTTCCCAACATATGCTCCCAAACCCGCCCAACAGCCACAGGTCAGCACATCCACTTTCACATTCAAATCTGTGCCCACATCCTATATAAAACTCCTCTTAAACGCTCTACATCAGCTGATGACCTTCCAAGTGAAAACCTTAAAATAGCAGCTGATAGCATTGCCTATCCTGTCTCAATCAAAAGAAAGACTGAATTTCTTTCCTTATTAATGCCGTTTCCTCAGGCCATCCTTTCATTGGTGTGCACCATAGGTAAGTGCACCATAGAAATGAAGTTTTATCTGTCATTGGTAACTGATATTATCCTCAAAAAATCCTAGTATTCCTTCTAGCAGTTTTTCATGCTTCTTTTGTAAATATGCTGTACTCAAGATACATACTATATATATACGTTTTCTGTTTAGCCTGTCAACTTTTAGGTCATCTGTCTGTAGATTAAGTAACATTCTCTGTAGCCTGAGAGATGCCTTATAAAGGACTATATTTAATAGGGTTTACAATGATTTGTAGTCTGTTTCCACATGACCCTTTTTACCACAGATGTATTAATGAAGTTTCTCACATCAGTACACTATTGTTAACAATTCCTTTTCTATGTGAGCATATTCCTTTGTGTGTGTGTGTGTGTGTGTGTGTGTGTGTGTGTGTGTGTGTGTGTGTGTGTGTGTGAATCTGTTAATGGTCTTGACCCATAGGCATCTTGTTTGTTTCGCTAATAAGATCACAGCTTCTGTACCATTCTAACTGATATCTTCTTGCAATATGACTGGCTTATTTAAGTTGTCTCTTGGTCAAGACTATTACTGGATAGAGATCGTGGCTGCCCACCCATGTCCTGAGATCTTGATCCCAAAACTCCAGACACCCAAGCCCAAGATGCCTACTAGCTTGCCTTAGCCCACACTCTCTCAGCCTTCAGCCTCGTCTACTCATGTTGGTGCACAGGACCTGGTTAAGCTAACTCAGAATTTCATGAAATCCAGGGTGTCTGTACAGCCCCAGATACCTTTTCTAGGAGCTCCTCTGGGTAAAAGAAAGAGAGGTCTCTTTCCCTGGAAGGATTGAGATTCCTCAGAATTTGAATATGAGGAAGTGCTGTCTTAAGATGGCAACCATTTTTTTGCCTACCCTCCCAGAGGACTTATTCTTTAGGGAAACTCTGCACAAAATGAAGGGGGAATTCAGCTGGGAGAAAAAAGAGTTTTCTCATGCCCAGACTTGTAAAGAGCTTCTGAGCTTGGCATCTGCCCGACTCTTAGCCATTCCACCTGTGCACATGGTTCTGGATGATGTCTTTGAGGGCATCTTTCTCACCGTGACTTCCTTATTCCTGCTAATAGAAAACCAGATCACTTTTATAGTGCGCTAGAGACCCACAAGCACTTATACAAGAACCTACAGGCAGATCTCTTCGTGGTGTCTACAGAATCTGCCAAGGGAGTCCCTAAGGGTGCAACCAGATATCTTTTACCAAATGACAGAGAAAGCAGACTTACACCTCAGCTACCCTGGGTATGAGAGCTCTCAACTGCCAATTTCATATGTTAAAGTACATGCAGTCTTTACTGGAAAGGATTGCTGCTAATGGAGAGGGATATCAGGCAAGAGCCTGCAGAGGGATATACAAGAGAGAGCTAGATCAGTCCTCCAGGTGTCCAGACACTCACTGAAATGTGGCTATGATATATTAGAAGCACCATGTGGGACAGCTGCTGTGAAGTCTTTCACATGAAAATATGATTGCTGAGGATGTAACCCTTTTCAGACTACATGAAGGGGGACTCCACGATGCCCTACTGGATAAAGAGTTTCTCTGTGGTACCCCAACTGAGAATGTTTTTGAGAAACTAGATAACAATGGGAAACAAATTAAAATTGTTAAATAATTATGTTTGTCTCCCACACTTAGATACATCAGGAATTACTCCTCTAACTCTTGGCCACTGCCTCCTAGGTAAGAAAAATGGATACCTCCTTGAGACAAGAGACCAAGACAGAGCAGAAAGTGACACGCTGATCAACATACTAAACCTGGGGAATGACCCCCAAGACCAGCTGTGACTATCCACAGCACCCCCCCCCCAAAAAAAAAACCCTACCCCCCACACCAACCCAGCAGGGAGACTATGCCCCTTCCTGCAACAGTGGAAAGTCATCACCATGGACCAGTGGGTCTAAAATATCGTAGAAAGAGATTGTTTCATCCAGTTCAAAGAAAAGAATATACTTTTTAGGAATATCAGACCCCCCCGCCCCAAAAAAAATGACCAAGAGGGACTTCTTCATACATTTATAACAGACCTTCTGCAACAAGGGTCTATTCAACCAGTCCACAAAGAGAGTTCACAGGGTTTTACTCAAGAATATTCCTGGTCTCAAGAAAGTGGGGCAACTGGAGACCAGTTTTACACTTGTCAAGGTTAAACAGGTTTCTTCATATACCAAAGATTCAAAATGCTAACCTTGTATAAACTACTGCCCATGATCTTCCCGGGAGCCGATATGGTGACCTTATGCCTGAAGGACACCTACCTTCACTTTCCCATAGCCAAGGCACACAGAAAATATCTTTGTTTTCTAGCAGGAGGATTACACTATCAGCAAGGCTGGCCTTTGATCAAAAGGTGCCCTAGGTGAAAGGGTTCCATGGTACCAGCCCACTCACAACCCAGTGTCCCCATTCTGGTCCGCTTACACTATCTGGATTACTTTTTTCTTTCTTTTTCTCACAGTTTGTCTTATTCTTCAGTTTTTTTCCTGGGGTTCCAGATGCTTTGAGGTGCATTTTATATTTTTGAACAAATTTTTCATCTAATAATGTCCTGAACAAAAATTATGACTAAGGGAGGAAATTCAGTCCTGCTTGTTAACTTTTTTTTTTCCTGAATCATTTTTACACACCTTAACTGACCAAGACTACACTGTAATAACTGCTGTGAAAATAACTGCATTAAGTTGGGGATTCTAGATGCTCTGAGGTATATTTTACAGTTTTTTAAACAACCTTTCCATCCAGTGATGGTCTGAGCAAACAACATGATTAAAGGAAGAAATTCAGACTTGTTCTTCAACCATGGTTTCTCAGAATCATTCTAATCCACCTTAACTGAGCAAAACTACACTGTAATAACTAAATTAAGCTGGAGGTCTAGTGCTCTATGGGCACCCAAAGGCATGGAATTATAAATGCTCCAATATGTGTGTTTTAATGTTTTTTCCAAACTTTTGATTCAGTGAAGGCATAAACAAAAATCATCCATAAGGAAAGAAATTCAATTGTACTTTTTATTTATGGAGGAAATGAGTTGTATCCAAAGATTAATGCTCAAAGTTAACCTAATAGCAGTGCACAACAAACACAGAAGACAAATGCTTGTGGTGATGCATAAATGATATCTCAGAAGTATATTTGCTTCCCTATACCACCATATAAAATGCAGTCATGTTCTCTCTATCCCTCTCGGGTGTTAAATTGGGATGAAAATTAAAGTGCAAATGGCCAAAATCACATACTTGACATATTTGCTGCTGATGTTTCTCTATTTATGTATGTATATATAGATATACATTTATATGCACACGTATGTATCGGTGTGTGTGTGTGTATATGTATATATATATATATATATATATATATATATATATATATATATATATATATATATATATATATATATACATATATATATATATATATATATATAGATCTAGGACATTTGCTCAAATGAGCAAACATCCAAATTCATAATAACTGAACACACTTTAACGAAAGTGCTTTTATCGAAAGTGCTTTTGTTAAAGCGTGTTACAAAAACCCCAAAAAACACTACATTAACATTTTAGCAAGGGGGGGGCTTTGCCCCCCTGCACCCACCATGTGGGGGGCTGTGCCCCCCACATCCCCCCTACTTTAATATTCTCCCTCCGAGACTGCACTACAGTGGGGAAAAGGGAAATTTCCCTTGCTTGCACCATAGTACAGCCTCGGCAACAGGCATACTTCCGCAAAAGGGCTTCTTTGGTGAAAAGCACTTTCGCATAAGTATGCCCGGCCATTTGGGTTTTGGTCATTTGCTCAAACGTCCGGAACCCATATAGATATATATATATATATATATATATATATATATATATATATATATATATATATATGTTGTTCTTCTTTTGGCTTTTCTCGGTTAGGGGTTGGCACAGCAGAACTCCGGTCCACTAATGATTGACAGTAGATTTTTTTTTATGGATGCCGAGGTGCCAGCTCGGCACCCAACCTTCCACAAAGGCACGCCCATTCTATGCATGTCTTTCGAACGCCCCTCGACTGCAGGGAGAACATGCAGACTCCACACAGAAGGCGCTCCAGCCGAGAATCGAACGGGAGAACCTCTTGCTGTGAGGCAGCAACGCTACCACTGCACCACCGCAGCTTATATGTATATATATATATATATATATATATATATATATAATATTTATTTATTGTATTTTGTTTTACATTTGTTTACTGGGAGTGTCTGACTGGGCATAAAACTCTTTTTCAGCAGAGGCCCAGGTAGAAAAGCTCCATTGTTAGTAAATTATTTTGTTAGTAGAAAGAAAATTATGTATGCAATAAAGAAAAAAATAGTAACAGACATTCATAACGGTAAAAAGACTAGAATAGAACAAATTGGTCAAGCTGGAGACAAGACCAATAACCTTGTATAACAATGCTTCTAGAAGACAGTTGTTACAGTAATAGCAGGTAGTGACATTGTATACAATGAGTGCAATTATGATACTTAATCTTATATACAGGTAGCATAGCAAACTGAAGATTTAAAATCTGGTAGATATTAACAGTGAGAAAGAAAAAAAAACAACTTAAGTTAGTCATACGATTTAAATTCAATGCTCATTACATATGCAATTAAAATTTTAAAATCAGCTATTCCCATGGTTTGGGCTACCCATGCCCAGTACATGTACATGTCCAGGAATTGGTGAGGTGGGCTTTAATGTGATGCTTGAAGTTTTTTAACCTAGTTATACTTCTAATTTCACGTGATAAGGCATTTCACAGTTTAGCAATGTAGTAGGAGTATAGAGAGTCACCTGAGCTATTTTTACTCCTGGTTACTTCAGTTAGAGCTTTATTAGTGGATCTTAGTGGATGGATACTTCTATGGGGATTGAGGAGGCCTTGTAGAGCTGGTGTTTTATCGAGTTTATAGTACATTTGGTGGGCAGTAGAGAGTTCCGTGAGAATGAGTTGGTGGGGTAGTTCTAACCAAGATAGTTGTCTTAGGGCTTTACAATGATGGGTTCTAGGAGGACAGCTAGTGGCAAATTTAGCTATCTTATTATAGCAGGCATCTAGCTTGCTTAGGTCTGATTTGGAGAGGTTGGTAAGGGTGGGTGAGGTGTATATTAAAGTTGACAGAAGATGAGTTCTGGCTGTGGTTATTCTGGAGTTTGTGGTTAGGTAGTTTTTGCATCTGTATAAGGTACCTATTTTCTTGTGTACTTTTTTTACATTCTGGGCAATGTGTAAGTAGAACTTTAGATTTTGATCAATAACAACACCAAGAAGTTGGATGGATGGTACTGGTTCAATCAGAGTCTTATTAATGGATGTGATGTTGAAGTAAGTGGATTGGGTTTTGAATGTAGTGGAGTGGAAGAGCATGAGTTTAGTTTTATTTGGGTTCAAGATTAATTGGGCATCTGCCAACCATGATTCAATAGCATTGAAGGATGTTTGGGTTAATTTCTGTAGTTCAGGTAGAGTTGGGGCAGAACATATCTGCATACTGTATAAAGGTGGCTAGAGTTGTAGCATTATGGAAATTATTTGTAAACAGGTTAAAAAGGAGAGGGCCGAGAACAGACCGTTGAGGCATGCCCATAGTCACTGGTAGTAGGGGAGAAAGAGCTTTGTTCCACCATACCGCTTGTTGCGGATCTATGAGGTATTTCTGAAACCAGGCTAGAGTGGAGTAGCTTAGGTTTAGTTTGGACAAGGCAGTCAGCAGTTTGTTATGAGACACTGTATCGAAGGCTTCTGATAAGTCTAAAAAGATTGCTGATACTAGCTCACCTTTATTTCTAAGTTGACTGATGGTGTTAGTGAAGCTAATAAGGGCTGTAGTAGTACTATGGTAGGGGCGAAAGCCTTGCTGAGTATTTGTAAGTAATTTATTGTCTAGGAGATGGTTAAGTATTTGGGTGTGAACACACCTTTCAAGGATTTTTGATAGAGGGGATAGGATTGCTATGAGCCAATAGTTAGAGAAGTCAGTGGAGGGTCCTCTTTTGTGTAGGGGTATGATCTGAGCAATTTTCCAGAGAGTGGGAATGCGTTGCTCGGATATGGAATGGTTAATTAGTAGGGAAACTGGATAGGAGATGGCTTCAGCTGCTATTTTTAAATATGCTGAGGGTAGATTGTCAGCTGCCAGGTTTGTGGGTTTTAGCCTTAGCAGGTATTTGTGTATATTGTGTGTTGGGACCGGTTTTAAGGAGAATATGTGTTGTTTTATATATATATATATGTATATCTATATATATATATATATATATATATATATATATATATATATATATATATATATATATATATATATATATATATATATATATATATATATATACATATACATACATACACAGTGGATATAAAAGTGTACACACCCATTAAAATGCCAGATTTTTGTGATATAAAAACAAATGAAACCACAATAAATCATTTCAAAACTTTTCCCACCTTTAATGTCACCTGTAACCTGTACAATTCAGTAGAAAAACAAATCTGTTAGGGGAAAAATATAAAAAATAAAAAGCATACAGTAAGCTGGTTGCATAAGTGTGCATACCCTTAAACTAATCCCTTGTTGAAGCACCTTTTGATTTAATTACAACATTCAGTCTTTTTGGGTACACACTTGCCATCAATTAAAGAGACTCTGGTTAACCCCAAATAAAGGTCAGCTGTCCTAGTAGGATTTTCTTGACATTTACTCAGTTGCCTGCTACAGCAAAAGCCATAGTTCACAGAGAGCTTACAAAGCGTCAAAGGGATCTCATTGTTGAAAGTTATCAGTCAGGAGAAGGGTACAAAAAATTTTCCACAGCATTGGATGTACCATGGAACACAGTGAAGGCAGTCATCAAAAAGTGTTGAAAATATGAGACAGCAGTGACATTGTAAAGAACTGGACGTTCCTCCAAAACTGATGAAAAGACAAGATGAAAACAGGTCGGGGAGGCTGCCAAGAAACCTACAGCAACACTGAAGGAGCTGCAGGAATTTCTGGCAAGTACTGGTTGTGTACTACATGTGACAACAGTCTCCTGTATTCTCCATATGTCTGGGCTATGGGGTAGGATTGCAAGATGGAAGCCTTTTCTTACACAGATAAACATCCAGGCCCAGCTAAAATTTGCAAAACAATACATCAAGTCTCCCAAAAGCATGTGGGAAAATGTGTTATAGTCTGATGAGACCAAGGTTGAACTTTGTAGCCACAATTCCAAAAGGTACATTTGGCGCAAAAACAACATTTTGCATCACCAAAAGAACACCATCTCCATGGTGAAGCATTGTGGTGGCAGTGTCTTGCTTTGAGGTTGCTTTTCTTCAGCTGGAACTGGGCTCTAGTCAAGGTGGAGGGAATTATGAACAGTTCCAAATATCAGTCACTTTTGGCCCAAAATCTTCAGGCATCTTTTTGAAAGATGAATATGAAGAGGAATTTCACCTTTCAACACATCAATGACCCCAAGCATACATCCAAATCAACAAAAGAATGTCTTCACCAGAAGAAACTTAAAGTCTTGGAATGGCTCAGCCAGAGACCAGACCTAAATCCAATAGAAAATATGTGGGGTGACCAGAAGAGGGCTGTGCACAAGAGATAGCCTCGCAGTCTGACAGATTTGGAGTGCTTTTGCGAGGAAGAGTGAGCAAATATTGTCAAGTCAAGATGTGCTATGCTGATAGACTCCTATCCAAGAAGACTGAATGCTGTAATTAAATCAAAAGGTGCTTCAGAAAAGTATTAGTTTAACCTAGCCTAAGAGAAGGTGATATAAAGAATCGGACAGAAATTAGAGAAATTAACTGGATTATTAAATTAAGAGCACATTGTCCTCCAGGCTTAAACATTGTAGTGCCATTAAGACCTATCTGAAAAGCAAGGAAGCTAAGGATTGGGTCCTGAGGAAGCTATGCAACTTAGAAAGTTTATTTATCATGATGCAGTGTTTCTTACGTACTGCTGCTACAAAGCTTCCAGCAGACGTATTTGCTGCCTCTGCTCATACAAATTGTCACACACACTTTCTGCTGCCATGGCAATGAGCCACAAGAGGATGGTTGGACCCAATGAGTAACCTATTACCACAGGGATACATGTCTAAGAAAACAGTTGGTTAAAATTAAGAAGCTTATCCAATAGGAAAGTTACTACTGAATGCTTCACTACTGGCTGTTGACTAACTTCTAGAACTTCAGTTGGCCTCAATCAATACTAAGACTATGAATCTGCATTTGCATATAAGGTCCACCCCACATTTGTGATTGGGCATCTGGGTTTTAAATAGCATCTGTAGCAGGATTCACATATGATCTGAAGAAGGCTATATCAGCCGAAAACGCTTATCGGACCAATTTTTATTCTGCATTTTACAGTTTTACTCAATAAATTTGTGGTTTTAACAGTTGTATTGTGGTGCCCTGGTGGTCTGCCGATGGTTTTCCTTGCATAATGTTTTAAATAGGTCCATTTTAGTAACAGTTGACATATAGATAGTGTGGGCATTCCCCTTGCTGCATATGGGCATTCCTGTCTTGCCATCATTCATTCAAAGACACTCCCACGCCTATGAGAAAATGGTGTGGGATGTTTAAAGTAAGTTATGCCTTGTATTTCAGCTTTATTCCATGGAAACAGTAGCAATACATTAAAGTATTACAAGCTGCTTCACATAAATGACAGTAATCCTACAAATGCAGCAGTCCAGCAAAGCCAGACAGTGACCAAGTAAACAAGATGCTCAGCTACTTTCTGTAGATATCTCCCACCTCCATCCAGTTATAATTAAACATGACATCCATGGACTGTATTTCAACTTTGTTCCATGGAAACTGTAGCTACACATTGAAGTAGTCCAGGTTCCACTTACACAAATCACAGTAATCTTGCAAATACATAATAATGAGCAAAATGCATCTATTAGTCATATATCACCAAAAGCAGGGCATCATTTTATGTAGAACAGACTGGGTAGAAATACAGAAATGCAATGTCTAGCATTTTTGACTGACTGTAATCCTTAGTGGTTTACGAGGATAAAAAAGAATATAGGCAGGACATGCCTGTTAACCTCTTGGCACAAAAAAATAGAGAATGTCAAAAATAATTGGATGGGAGCAAAATTGTGGTCAGATTTTAAATATTGCTCTTACAAACCTAAAAAAATACTAGAACTGGTTTTGTGTTAGCATGCATTTTCTGAAGGATATTGAGACCGAAAATGAAATGCCTGCTATTGTATGTAGTAAAATAGGCATGTTCTATAAAATCAGGAACGGCTGAGGTCTAATCAACCCCAAGCCATCCAAAAGATCTGGTTGTCTGCCATTAACAAGAAAAAAATGCATATATTTACTTACCTCACACCATTTACAATCTTCTCTTTGTGCCAGACTGTCATTTTTGAATTTTTTGATTTCTTACTCTATATCACCTATGACCTATGTAGTTCATTGTCTTTAGAAGCCATAGGTACTAGGAGCAGGAGGTGGTAAAATAGAAGGGCAAAGAGTACAGGACTTCCTCCCTAGGGCGCCTCTCTTGTTGCTCTAGCATGGGTGCTTTTCTGGTATTTATTTATTTTTTGTAGTAAAAAAGCCATTTCTTTACTACAAAAAATAAATAAATACTGGGAAAGTGCCCCTCCTAGAGTGGCACCCTAGTTGGCCTGTGCCTAAGGCCAGTTATGACTGCCAGTATTGTGCTTTACCATTTGCCTTATCTGCTGTTTCATAGACTGTTGCCAGGCTAACAACCCAAGGGGGCTTTCTAAGCCTAGCCAAGTTTTCCCTAAAGAATAGTGATGTCCTGCATCCAAATAGGACATTGAGGGCCAGGCATTTATAAGCTACCCCTGTCCATAAGGGACAAGGGTGCCTGGCCTGGTGTCAATTTCCTATTTCCCATCCACTTGTCTAGGTTGTGCTTCAGCTGGATACTAGATGAACTCAGCTTCACATGGATGGGAAGACTGTTCCATAGGAGGGGCAGTCTGTGGGACACATATCTTTCTCTCCAGTATGTTCTGTTTAAATCACAGACAAAATTCATGTCCCTAGACGTTGTATTTCTGGTACTTTTTGACTTACAAATATGAAGGAGATTCATAAGTGTATGGTTTGTGGATGGCTTGTAAGCCAGGCACTGATCACCCCTCAGTAATCTATAGGAGACTGATTAAAAGGATAGGGCTTTAAGGCACTCTGCATAAGCAGGTTTGTTATGCCTTGCTCCTAGAGTATTCACCATATGTTTAGTGCCTGTTATATCCCATTCAGAACTCTAGGAGTTCACTTTTTCACCTGCTGGACAACTGCCTGATCCAGGGTAAATCCACCCTGGAACTTCAGACAGCATTGCAAATCAATGTGGATTGCTTCCAGAAGGTAGGCTTCAACCTGAACCTTGGCAAGTCACAACTACAGCCATTTACCAGAATTCTCTTTCTGGGACCCTCGAGAGACTCAGTGCAACATAAGGCCCTCTTACCCAAGGGCAAGGTCTCTTTTTTGACAGCTTATCTATCTACAGAACCTGCTGGAAAAACTGGCAATTATAGCAAGGAATTCCTAAGTGTGTTAGGGTACATGGCATTTTGCATCTTGATACCTGTTGCAAAACTGCACATGAGGAAGCCTCATTGGTTCCTAAAAAACACATGGAAAAAGCTTTCATAACATTTAGAAACCCTGGTGCGCCTTCTTCCATGTATAAAAGTGGAACTAATTTGGTGTAAAAAGAGCGTTTTAGAGTACCCAGGGTCAAACTTCTGTGTACCAGAGGTAGAAAAAAATATCACCTCAGACATAGCTTGGGGAGCACACTTAGGTCAGCCAAAGGTGCAGGGAGTTTGGACCACAGCACAAGGGAAACAACACATAACCCAAAAAGAAATGCTGGCAGTGCTTCTGGCAATAAAAGCCATCCAAAGCAACGTGAACCCAGGAACACTGCGGATTTGGACTGACAACAGTATAGTGATGCAGACCTCTCAACCAATCAGGGGCAAATTTGAACAGAATCAGGGAAAATTCAAGAAAAAATCAGGGACAATCAAGGACACTTTTAAAATATTAGTGCTATTAAGTTGAAACATTGAGGGAATCAGAGCATATGAATTCATACACCTTTCTGAAGTAAAAGAAGTGTATAACTTAATCATTGTCATTATTCATTAAGTGTAATTCACCACCTTTCTGCCCAAAGTCAGTAGTTTTAGGAGGGATTCAAAGGGACAGAGCAAAAATTTTAGTCAAAATCAGGGACGTCCCTGAAAATTCGGGACCATTGAGAGGTATGTAGTGATGTGATACCTAAATAAACAAGGGGGAACTCAGTCAAACCCCCTCTGCAGTTTAGCAGTAAAGGTATGACTTCTGGAACAAAAACTGCAATTGCCATTCATAGCATCGTACATCCTAGGTCAGAGCAACACCATAGCAGATTCTTTATACCCTGACATCCGGACATTAGTCCTCAGATGTCCATCTGTTGGGAATGATGCAAAGACTTTGGGAAATGGGATGGCTGCAGGCTTCTGCAGGTAAAAAGACCAAAGGATTAGTACTGCAACATTGATGTACTAGAACATCTAAAATTATGGTAAGTGTAACACAGCACTGTATTTTCCTTCTTATTCTCAAAGGAAACTTGTATACCATGGTCCACATGTTTAATTTCCTGACTGTCATCCACCTGTACTTTACATTTACTACATATGGAGTTTAATACATCCCAGTTTTCACTGTTTACATCTTTCACATTCTCTACACAATACTAGGTACCTCTTACATGTACGTAATTTAAACAAAATGTATCTATTACATCCATACTTAAATAAAATAAATAAATAAATAAATAAATCAATGTCTGTCACTCCTTACCTCTTCCGCTGAACATGCAAAGACATGCAAACATCACCTCTAGCCATGGCAGATGCTTAAGTGAAAATGTGTACCCGTTCCGAACAGTATATGGAGACATAAGCCCAAATAGAAACTATAAAAAGACTCAAAATAACTGTCACCTGTACTGTTTGCGGTTGCAAGCTGCCTAACACATGCCAGCTTCTTAGGGCAACCTTTTGCTTAGTGAGCACCTTTTATATGATATATTTATATTTATATTTACAGTATGTGATGAATGATACCTGTAAGAAGCAATCAGAAGATTGGGAAGAAAGACTGAAAAGGCAATTTACAAAGGAGTTATGGGAGGAATCTGTATGGCTTCCAAGTATGTAACAAGGTCAGGAAAATGTAGGATTTTTGCTTTGATATTTTTTCATAGGTACTTTTATACCCCAAGCAGACTTTAGATATTTTTTCCTAGACAGCAGCTGCTGGAGGTATGATGGGAAAGAGAGAGGTAACTGGGAACATTTTCCTTCGGAATGCAATGAGTTGGCAGATTTTAATAATTCCTTATAGAGTATTTTGTGAGAAATTTTGGGTGAACAAGTGATTGTAACTAAGAAAATGGTTCATTTGAACTGGGATGTAGGATCTGAACTGGTTAAACCTAATAAGGCCTTGATAAGTTTAATATTACTGGATGCCAAATAAGCAATTACTAGAAAATGGAAATCAAAATCTAAACCAGCTGTAAATGACATATTCAGTATTATTAAGGAGGTAAAAGAATTGGAGGTTGGAATATTTAGAAAGGGAATGGAGCAAACTGCACACAAATTATGGAAATTATGGGAACAGTGCGTGAAGAATAACTTTCAGGAAGAGGAGGAGTGAATTTTAAGGGAAGGAAGGACTGGAGCAATTTATGAATTTTTGAAGTGAATACTAATTATTAAAAAAAGAAAATCTATATATATGATGTATGAAGTTAATGAAGCAGTGTTTATTTTTTTTTTCTGTAACTACCAGCTTGTCTTTTTGTCTTGGCATCAGTTACTTATTTATTTGGATCAAGTTTCAGAACCTGTAACATGAGACCATGACCCACATACTTCAGACTTGTCAGTCACATTTTACATTTGTTCTTACTTTAAAAATGATGCTATCTTAATCCTTTTTAAACTGCATCATTACTTTGTCATGGTCTTCTTTCTATATGATGACAGCAAATATATTGTCATTCATGTTTGCAACATCTTCCAAGCCTTCAGTTATTTGACTAACAGCTCCTTGGAGCACACTGGTACAGAGATAACACTCAATGGATGTCTAAAGAATTTGCACCTTACTAATGATGCATTAAGCATACACAGCCTAGAACTATTTTCATGCAGTTTTGCCTTAAAAGTTCTTGGTTTGCATCTCACACTTTAGAAACATTGGCATTTGGCATTTCTGATTCCAGTTCTGTGGTTGTAAGCAATGGGTAATGCTTCATTTGGAACACTTTGTTCAGACCTTGTGGATCAGTATAAATACCTGTTCCAAGGACTTACTTATGCCTGCGACTTAAATAGGACATGCTGGAGGGATAGATTTGTCTCCCAGCGACTGCCACATCTTTGGAACAGGCTACCAGCTCATGTGAAACAGAGCACCTCTATGGCACTGTTGAAGAGAAACCTGTATGAGTGGATGGGGCAGCATAAATTCATAACAGGGATAGCGCCCACAACCCTCCTGCTCATGGGCAGTGATCATGAAATGCAGTCTTGGGTATTGACTAGTACCTCAATGGTATTACATTGGGTTGAAACAGCTTGGCTTAAAATTACCTCTAAGTTGATAGCTTTGTAATCTCCTATGATGCTATGAAGTCTTGTATTTTTTTACAGCAGAGACCATTCTCTTTGCTGTACTTCTCTGTCTGTATGCTTTATTTGTTGATCTGCTTTACTTTTCTGAGCCACAGATATATTTCTTGGAACATGCATCTCTGGTACAACATCAGGTTTTAGTTGTAGTTGATGTTCTTCTGGTGAGTGTCTTTGTCCTGTAAACAGATTAGCATAGTTACGTCCTGTGCCATTGATATGACTTTACACAATATCTGAAGTGTGTGTGTGTGTGTGTGTGTGTGTGTGTGTGTGTGTGTGTGTGTGTATGTGTGTGTGTATATGAGAGAGAGAGACTTTGAATGATTTGTGCACATTCATTCTTTGCTTTTACATTATTATTTTATTTTGCCATCCCTAGCCTCTCACAAGTTACATGACCCACAGTGGTATGAGAATTAGTTCATCATTTGCCACTGTTTGAAAAAAGACATCCGAGTGTTATGGTTTTATACTGACATATCAATAGTTTTTGATCCAGATTTGTTACCTGTTGGCCAGAATATGTTTAACAGTATACACACAGCTCACTTCACAAACATCTTGACCCAGCTATTTACTCTACACCTGTTTAAATTTTGTCCATTATTTAGCATTTCTTTTGAGCAGTCAGCCTTGCACTCCCATCTGACACATTTTTAGGTTTCACAGTATCCAGTCTTTTCACTTCAGCTGTACCCATAAGCAGCTCATTTTCATATATTTTTATAGGAGCACTTACATTCTTTTGAACCTTCCTATTTTTTTCATTAACATACTTCCTAGACAAAGCTTTTCTAAGCTTTATGAAGTGAAGGCTGTGTTTTAATGTCTTGCTTATTATAGCCACGCCTACTGGAAGCCTAAATTTCAGTTACAAAAACAGCTTTTATTTTCAACTACATCTTCGTTACACTGCTTTGTAATATGACTCTGTTTTACCAGTGCATCCTAACTTTTTTATCATGTGTGTTTTACTTGTCTCACATCCTTTTATATGTGGACTGCTAATTTTACTTGCAGTATACCCATTCACGTATGTGCTAAGGTTAGGTTTGTTTGTCTTAAAACCTTACTCATTGCTTCATCATTTATTACTGCACAAATTATTCTGTTCCTTGTAGGGAGTTCCCTCTGATTCACCAACTAAAGTGTCTTTGGCTCTGTTCTTCAGATTAATAGTTTATGTATCTATAGTCTCTGAAGGACTTTGTGCTTTTATAAAGAACCACAGTCTAATAAGTGGCATATTTTTTCAGCTGATAGCGGTAAGTGCTGCTATTTTGTTTTTTTCATTAGAAAAAAAAAACAAAATATAAATAAAATAAGACAAAGTAACTTTATGTCTTATGGAGCACAGCACCTCAAATATGTTCAGACTTTTCGGTTAATTGAATTTCTGGATCTAAAGCCTGCAGTCTTTTGCTAAGTTTCCTTCTAATGAATGAATCCCAGGAGGCTGGAGTTAAACAAATATCCCCTGTGAATTATACTTATGCAGCTCCAGTCACAAAAAACTCTTGAAAACAAATGTATTTCTTCAGTTTTGCAGATGTATTTCTGCAATTCTTGTTGACATTTTCTCCACATCAGGCCAGACATATAAAATAATATGCAGAGACAGGAGATGTGGTCAAACCTCCATGAAGTCTCTATTAAAACTTAATTCTCTGCATCATCTGTGTACCACTTGGCCTCCTAGTCAGTATAGATTCCTCATTACCATTAAAGCTGTATACCCATATATGACATACCTGGACTTTAACATGGCCTTTGTCTTTGTCCCTACAAAACAAGCCCTAGGAATTCCACTAGAATAACCAGAGTGGTTGGAAATAAGATCAGGATTAAGGAATTGGATTGCTTCTTGTTTAAATGCTAGGAAAAAAGAGGATTGTTGCGGGCATGGCGGGGGGGGGGGGGCAGTGTACAAAGTAATGAAATGTGCTAGTGGAATATTACAGAGGACAGTCCAGAATCCATTGCTCTTTGGTGTCCTTTATTCAGACATCCCAGAGGGAATAGGGTACGGAATAATTCTGTCTGCTAATACCACAAAGTTAGGCACAAAAGTGGAGGATGGAGAATGAGTTTAAGGAAAGATTTGGAAAGCCTGACAAAGTGAGATGAATAGTAGCAATTGAGGTTTATTGCAGAGAAATGCAGAATATTGCACTTTATCCACTACAAACATGAGTGAAGTAACAGGTAGGGGAATGGAACTCTTGAAGTAAACCTTGAGGTAGGAGTATCTGAAGAGTGTTGTACCTCACCTGGGTTGACCACCTGGAGAAGAGTAAAAGGGTGGTATCAGCAGCCAAAAAAATAATACAATGTTTCTATGCAGGGTAGAGTCCAGAAGTAGAGGAGTAGTGCTTCAGCTACACTGGCCCCTGCCTAGCCTTGAGTATTCCATATGCATTTGTAGAGGTAATACAGGGAGAGAGATATCAAGCTGCTGGAAGGAATCCAGGAGAAAGCTAAAAAAAGGCTCCATGGGGTGTAGGGAAAAAGATATGACCAAACGTTAGGAAAACTAAAGGTATTGTTAAATGAGATCACACAAGCCAGGAGGATATGACATACATACATAAGTTCATGTTAAGGAGTTGTGATGGGGAGGTGCTGAACAGAAGGGACAGAAGAAGAGGGAGTACAGACATCTAATTGTAGAGACCATCTATTCCTTGTATCTTCTTCATGGACTGGACTATGTACCTATGGAAAGGATGACCAAAAAGGGTGGTGTAGAAGTAAACAAAATAACAACTCATGAAGTCATATGACTGATGGAAAAGGGATGAGAGAAGAAAACCGAGATATAAGTATGTTTGTTGTACTTAAAGGGATAACAAGTTAGGCTTAATGTCTTCTTCTGCCTTCAAGCAAATGTAATGTAATCTTCAACATGGTGTGACCATAGTTTCACCTGTTAATACTGTACAGAAGTCTGTATCTCTTCCAGTTTGGACTTCAGATAAAAACGTTAGATTCATTAATTTTATTTTGTGTATTATCACCTATGTGGTGTGGAATTTTGCACGTCTTACAGCCTACAGACATAATTGCATTCCAGAGCATTTTCTGAAAAATCAACTTAAAAAGCAAAAGATAATCAAGGCTTTCCTACTGTGGGACATCCTGGAATAACAATCTTAGTGTACTTTTATTAATAACTACTTGCCCTTTATACTCCTACTATTATGAGCTGGTAAGTCACTTAGTTAAAGAAGTGAGACACAAGAAAGTTCTGGATGACACAAGGAACTGTAAGGGTATTTTCTAGAAGTATGCAAAAAAGGGTGCTATAGTTTTGAATAAGTTAATGCGCTCTCCGTGTAAACCTCATGTCCTGCTAGTATCTGAAAACTTTTCTGACCAAAAGAATAAAACAAAGACAGTGATTACTATAGTTGGCTATAATATTCTAGGGATGACAGGGCCCAAAAGGTGTAGTGGTGGGGTAACTGCATTCATATGTAACTGTCTTCCTTCTGAGCCATGACTTTAACTTCCTGTTCTTAAAAGGAAATGAGTGAAAGTTGTCCAGTAAGGTCACTTTGCTGTTGGCCTGCCAGTTCACCTTCCCTCAGTATTGGCATATGGACTGATTCCAACCTTGATCTAATTAATTTTTGTCATAGGCAACACATAGTGGGCTTGATACTGCATAGTTGTCTTACTTGTTTTAGGTTCAAATCTAGATAAGTACTAGGCTTGTCAATTTCCCATTTTGCTCTTAAAATAATCTTTCCCATTTAGATATAGATCAGCCTTCCCCATCTCATGTTCAATGATTATATATTAACCCCTAATGAGAATAACTGGGATCATACCAGATTTATTTATAACAATTGTTTTTTTTTTTAAATGTTATACAATTGTTGTGTAAAAGTGATGTGATTAAGTGATTGTCCTGATTTAACCAATGAGATGAAAATTGGGGTTTTAAAAAGTGAACAGGATATGATGTTATTAGATTCTGATGAAGTTTCTTGTTTGGAAATTAAATTGCTAAATCTGTTGGAATAAATTTGATTGTTTTTTACTCGTGGCATCTTTTTATGGAATTTTGCTATTGGTGTCCTATGTGATTGGAAGCTCCTTTATTGGGAGCAGATAAGCCTTGCTGAACTGGTTCGTGGTTTTGGTGACTTTTTTCAGGTTTGTCCTGTGGTGGTTATCCCTAGATCTAGACACAACCCCTTTGTTTAGAAACTGTGAACTATAGCAGGCCATTCTTACAACAATGGGCACATGTTGGCCAAAAGTTAGGTCACTGTCCACATAAGTTCAGAAATCCTGAACAACTGGGTCAACTGTTAGGGGCATATTATCATTGTGGTTTTTCCCTGGGGTAGACAAATTCTCAAAGGATACAGTAATGCATTTTTTGGCATTTAATTTAAGCTCATGATTTTGGCATCAGTTATTTATTTGGGATAAACCTTCCTGCAGGATGGCTGAGTCATCTGGGGATTCAGTGACTGCTCCTAGCTTGCAGTTGTCTGCAAACCTAGCCAGCCAGAGTCCTTTGGTATTCGTTTTTACTTCACAAAATAGATGCCAAACCAAGAGATGTCCCAGCACAGAATGGAGCTCCCTTTGTTGTTTATCTGTTCCTGTTCTTCATCTACTCACAAGGTTGACACCTAGTTTGAATCTAAGCCTCTCCTTATTCTTCTGGTCAGTGCATGGGCTTCTCTCTCCAAGTCTCTCTTTGAACCCCCTCACTAGTAGAGGGGTGAGAAGCAGATCTCCCTTCAGGTTGTTGCTTTGTTTTCTCTTGAATGAACTTTTTTACTTCTGCCTCCACATTGATTTTTTCAGTCACCTGGAAAAAATATTCAAATGCAATTGCTTTAACAGTTTGAATCTCTCACCAGCCTCTCAACATCCCAACTACTGGAATAAATTGTATTTTCTTTTATTTAGTGTACCATGTGGATTGGACACTCTAAATTGACCCTAAGTGTGAGTGCATGCGTGTGTGTACCTTCTGTGGAAGGATGGGTGCCGGGCTGGCAACTTGACACTGTAAAACTCCACTGCCAATCATAAGCAGACAGGTGATCCGCTGTAGCGACCCCTAACTGGGAAAAGCCGAAAGAAGAATAAGAAGAAATGTACCACGTGTAATCATTTTTCCATATGCAACCCTGGTATTACCAATTTTAAGCACTTTTTCTTTTTACTGCATTTTAGTCAAGAACAAGTGTTTTTGTTGGTATGTTTAGATCTTTACTAATGTATGGTTTGGCTGCTTTCTGAAGGCTAGGTTTAAAGCTTGTTATGCAATGTGCTCTCTGAGTTACCGAATTTAGCTGTGGAAAACCAGTCTAATTATTTATTTGTATGCTCAAAAAATTAATTTTGTTCACTCCTTGCAGTTTTTGTTATGATAGAGGGAGGGACTCCAGTTGTGTCTTCATATTCTGTCTTGTAGTTCTATTTTTGAAATGTTTCTTCCAGGGAAGCCTCATTCTCTGTCAATATTTCTTTTGTTTCAATCTCTTTCTTCAGTTTTATCAGTTTCTTTGAATAATTATTGTAAATACTTCCACCCTCTTCCTTAGTTCTGCAAACTTGTTTTATTTGTCAGAAAGGTTTCATTTTGGCTTCAGTTGCTCTGCTGACAAAATCAGTTTAATGGGCATTGCTAATTTTCACTCTTTACATAATTTTTTTTTTGTCATTCTTCAATGTTTAAAAGGCCTTTTTGTAAGGAACCTTAAAGCTCAGACCTTCAATTGATGGATTAAGTTCCATCGTAGGATATTTAATTTATAGGTTTATAGGTTCATAGGTAGGTACTAGGCTATTGGCCCTAGGGCCTATATAAGCCTAGCCAAAAGGTACCCTGGCTTTCGCCACCCAAGAAAATTATTTTCCTCTGCCACTGTCGTGCAGAGCCACAGAAGTGATCCCCAGGGTAAATTTCCTATCTCCCATCCAATCATCAGGATTTTTCTTGAAGAGTGCTAATGAGGAGCTTTATTTGATATAGATAGGTAGTTTGTTCCAGAGTATGGGAAGTCTCCGGGACAGGAATCTATCCCTCCAGCATGTTCTGTTTATTATGGTGACAAGGTTTAGGTCCCTAGAGTGTATAGTTTGTAGGGATTGGGTTTTCTTTAAGTGGAGCATGTCTAAAATTTCTGGGTTTGACATAACTTTGTGTGTTAGGCAGAGATCGCCTCTGGGTAGGCGATATGCGACGGAGTAAAGCTGCAGTTTTTTGAGACGGTCTGTGTAGGGCATCTGTTTGAGGCCAGTAATCCTCTTTGTGAGGTATTTCTGCGGCCTTTCCAGTTGTTGTAGATGTCTTGTGAGGTGCATACCAAAAGGGACATTGTACTCTGTAATGGGTCTAATGAGTGACAAGTAGAGGGGAACAATGACCTCTTTTTTCCTGGATGAGAAACCTTTTGTGATGAGGTGTGCCACGTAGAAGGATTTCCTGACTACTGTGGCGATGTGATTATCAAAGGAGAGATTACTGTCCAACTGTGTCCCAAGATCTCTTATCACACTTTCGGTGTTAAGTAGACTACAACCTATGTGGTAGTTCATGGGTACAGAGTTTTTACCAAAGGGGATGACAATGCACTTTTTGGCATTGAGCTTGAGACCATGGCTTTGACACCAGGCATCTATCTCAACGAGGCCCTTTTGTACGATGTCCACATCTTTTGGAGTTTTGATTATGGCTCCTAGTTTGAGTCATCTGAAAACTTCGTTAGCCAAAGACCTTCTGTGTTAGCCTGTACGTCAGAGATGTAGATACCAAACAGGAGGGGACCCAGGACTGAACCCTGTGGTACTCCACTTGTCACTGGTCTGAAGTTGGATTTGGAGTCTGCTACTTTCACAGTGTGGGTTCTGTCAGTGAGCCAGTTGGCAACCCATCTTGTGACAAAGGGATTTATACCTAGTTTAGTGAGTTTATCTATATTTCCAGAGTGGGGGATGGTGTCAAAAGCCTTGGTGAGATCTAGATAGGCTGTGTGATCCACCTTACCCTCATTTACGGCTTTGGTGACTGCTTCAAAGAAGTCTATCAGGTTTAGGAGACATGATCTGCCTTTTACAAACTGGAACTGGGTGGGGTCCTGAGTTTGGAGATTACCAATGTCATTGTTTATAAGTTCCATGATGATACGTTCCATAGCCTTGCAGACCTGGCTTATTAGGCTAATGGGGCAGTAGTTTCCGGGGTCTGTGGTGGCTCCCCCTTTTGTGGAGTGGGATAACCATGGGCACATAGCCTGAGGTGAGGCTATGATTGAATATGGTACTTAGGTGGGGTTCCAGTTCATTCTGTAGTTCATGTAGAACACAGCCTGGGATGTTGTCAGGTCCCATGGATGCTGTGTTCTTGGCTTTAGATAGTGCTTTTTTTACCTGTGCAGCCGTGATTACAAGAACTTTGCATTCTTCTGGTATAGAAATGGGCCCTTTAGGGGGATGACGGGGGGTAAAGTTAGTACTGAACCGATCTGCTAGGATTTTGGCAATATCAGTTGGTTCTGTATATTTAGTGCCATTGTGCTGTAACTCAGAGCAGATCTGAGTGTTGCCATTGAGATTCTTGACATAGCTATAGAATGCTTTGTGGTTGTCTTTAGAGTCAGTGGCAATTTTGTTTTCGTAACTAACTTTGGAGGATTTTATAAGGGATCTCAGCTTATTACTGAGGCTGACCAGGGAGTTTCTCCAATCATGGGATTTTACTCTTTTTTGAAACAGTTTCTTTCTTTTGTTGTAGAGTTTGTTTATGGCAGGGGACCACCAGGTTGGCTTCCTTTTTTTGGAGGCTAGCATCTTGGTTCTGTTAGGGATTGCACAATCCATGCACTCGTGTAAGTGCTTATAAAGTGCATTTGTGTAGGATTCATAAGTCATACCTCTGTTGTCCGTCAGCTTGGGTGTCGTGAAGTTTGCCACTTCTGTCTTAAGAAGCGTGAAATTGGCTTTGGAGAAATTTTTTACTGTGGTTTCCCTAATGGGGGTGGGAGAGGGATGTGGATGTCTAGGATGATTAGCTTGTGGTCGTATCTGACCAACGAGGAATTGTCCTCTGGTGTGGAGCACCGGTTGACCATGTTGGTAATAACCAGGTCTAGGATATTGCTGCCCCTGGTGGGAGTGTGGATAAGTTGATCCAAGGCATTGGAATTTATGAATTCCAGAAAACGTTGCGCACAAGCGTTGGTACATAAGTAGTTTTCCCAGTTAATGGTGGGTAGTTGAAATCGCCCATTATTAGGGTGTTAGGTTGTACCCTAATATTTTCCAGTGTATCAAGAAATGAGGAGTGGGAATCCTGGCGCATGGTGGGTGATGTGTAGCAAGCTACAATTTGGATTGCAGTCTTGGCCAGAGTTAGTTGCACTTGGATATTCTTGGATGCATTATGCTGAGCAACTAGCCTGGAGGTGTGGATATCCTTAATGAATATGGACACACCTCTGCCTGGGCTACAAGATCGGAGAGCTCTTCCATGTCTCTTTTCATGTAGTCCAGGGAGGTATGTCTCAGGTCATTCACACCAACATGGACAATGACAGAGTCATATTTGTACTTGTTGTGGAGTGATCTGAGTGCATGCGTTATGTGGCGGATCCTGGCACCCGACAGGCAGCTGACAGTAACTTTCTCCTTGTTTAGCCTGGTGAGTGGAACATCAGTGTGCCTGACTATAGAGTCACCTATGACTAGAGTGTTGGGTATGTTGTTATGCCTTATGGGCTGTGGTTGAGTGGCACACTGAGTTTGTGGGCTATGTGTCATTTTGGTTGTTTTGGGGGGGGTGGAGGTTGCCTGTGTTTCTGCTTTGGAGGTCCCTATTGCTTGGGCAGGTTTTTACTGAGAGCCTCCGCGAATGTAGGTGTGTGTTTTGTGTTTCTATGTGTGTGTTTTGGTGGTGTAGGTTTTGAGGGACTATGTGATGAGTGTGGTGTGGTGCAAGTGTTTACCTTCTCCTCTTGACTGTCTAGTCCAGTATTGGGTGAAGAGAGCTTTGCTTCTAATTTGGCTATATAAGTGCATCTCTCACAGGTTGTAGTGTTGGGTGGTAGGAGGAGAGGGTTGTCTGTGTACATGAGGCAATTGCTGCATTGCCCCAAGATGCCCAGATTCATCAGGTAGACAGGAGAAAACACCGGGAGCTGACCCATAGACATGCCTGGATAGGTGCTTATTTGTTAAGTGCTAGAAACTGTTTTCCTCTAGACAGTGAGGAAAGTTGAGTGCTGTAGTAATTTGTAGCTTATTTAGTGCTTACAATAAGTTATGAACAAGTGCCGAGCTCAAAGAAACAGATGAGTGCTGAAACTAAAAAAACTGGCTAGTTCTAAGAAACAAAATTAAGCTAGAAGGCTTCCATCCAACACAGAAAGGCTTGGGGGCTTAGAAGCCCACAAATAGTCCTGGACACAGCAAATCTCTATCTAGCCTAGACTACACACAGGAAAGGCAGGAAATTTTTTTTCTATTTTTTTTTTTTTTTTTTTTTTTTTTAGTGGAAAGAGAGAAAAGAGGAGCAGAAACTAAGCTGAATGGCCTTCTCAAATGTTCTCCCTGTATTAGGTAGAGTGAGGCAATGACACTAGACTGGGAGGAGTGTCCCAGATCAAATTTACACAAACTGCAGAAATGTTTCTCACAGCAGAAAAGCAGCAGTGAGCCTTTAAATACATGAGAAACTATCACTTCTTCTATGAAGCTTGCAGCCTTACCATGTCTTGTTGAGTACTGCAAGTTCTGCAAAGAGGATTTCACAAAAGTAGGCTCATTGTCAAACCTCCATGTTTAGTTTTTTTTTAATAGGGAGAAGGTAGCCCTTATGGCTGATGTGTCCTTAATGCCTACAGTTGGTGCCGAAGTTAATTTGCAGAGATTTTCTTGAGAATATTTTAAATAAGACATATATGTGCTTTACTGTATGGATTCCCAGACAACTTGGATTACATGTGGATAGATTTAAGTTGTGTAGGATGGGGGTGACAATCTCTTTGAGAGTTTTGTTAAGTTTTAGTTGGTTAAGAAAGTTACCAAGTATACACTTTCCAGACAGTTAGCCAATTCTATCACTCTTTTTATGACAAGTATAGGAAAACTTTACTGTCAGCCTTGAGAAGAGCTCAGTCTGCAAGAAAAGGGGTTACTTGCAAGGCCTTTCTCTGTAACATCAGTTTGGTGGATAACTGAACAAGCTAAACAATAACAGGCAGAGCCAGATGTTGATTCAAGGCCGCTGTCTTAAAGGATATCTTTCTGGGCGAGTAGACATGTGGCAGGATTAGCTGGGGAATCTGCAGTAGAGTTTACTGAAGATGGTGGGAGAGCTATAAGACAAAGTTCCATCTTTAATAATATACCTTCCTCTAGTCCCATCCTTTTAAATTTCTCCTGTACCTTTTATTTTCTCTTATTTCTTCTCCAGCTTTTTACTTATTTCAGGACTGGACTAGGGTTGCCACCTTTTCAAATGGACAAAATGGGACATTTTCGGGACAAACATCAGATTTTATAGGCCGACACATACCCACGGTCAGTACAAAGGATAGAACTTAACTTTTTTGCCTAAATAATAGCTTATTCTTGTAGCATCTTAGTTGCTTATTCTGTTTCTTATAACATTTAGGTATTTTAGATACAGAATAACTGTTTATGCAACTATTACACAAAATATAGGACATAGTTATGTCCTACAATCTCAGGACATTTGCCATTTTTAATATTTGTTTGTCAGGACACCTCTGCCCAAAGAGGGACTTTCCCTCGCAAAGTGGGACAGGTGGTAACACTAGACTGGTCAGAAATGGCAGTTTGCATGTTAGGAAGAGGTGTGTGTGTGTGTGTGTGTGTGTGTGTGTGTGTGTGTGTGTGTGTGTGTGTGTGTGTGTGTGTGTGTGTGTGTGTGTGTGTGTATACACGCACATGCTTGTGTCTGTGTGAGTTTATTAGTGCAGTCCGGGTAAACTGTATGTTCCAGCTAGTCCTAATGCCTGAAATTGCATAAACCCTAAAGGTTACCAAATATGTACATTCTTCTAATAGATTTCTCACTTTAGCAGTGCCAGAGTCTTTTGTTTTCTCTTAATTTACTTCCTGGTAGTTATCTTGTTCTGCATTTTCTAGTTTGATTTTTAATTCTAAAATTTGTTTGCATTTCCTTTGTGTGCATACCTTTTTCCCTTCCATTGTAAGTGACAATGCAGTTTATTTTGTTTCTTCGGTGCTTTCATTTTTTCCTTAAAAATTCTGTACATTTGAATGAATAGTAATCTGCGTCATTTGCTATTTATAGCCTACATTAGTTTTCATCTCTAATCTTTTCATTCCTATAAACACATTCACTAAACATAAAACATCTTAAATTGTCCCGCAAGCATTCCAGTAATATAAGTAATAGGTTTAAATACTTCTTTACAAAAGCTTCAGATTCATTCTTCACCCTAATGACATTAGTTTTATTAAGATGAATCAGCAGTAATTACCAGTGCAGTATCATGTTGCTTTAATTCTTCCATTTCTATTTTGCTTATTTCCTCAGCTTTGTTTTGTCCAAATCCTTCACTTTATTTCTAACATACCAGTTGGTGAAATCTTCAAGATGTGACTTTCACTTAAGCCTTGTTCGTTTAAGTATGATGTAGTCCTTAACCTTATGTGAATGTGAACAACTCTAATCTTATGAAAGTGTACTAGTCATTCAGTTCAATGCAACCTTTGCTTTTCACAGTTAGACACACCAAAACACAGCAGCATGCACAGACAGACACACTTAGATACACATGTTATGCAAAGCGCAGTATGCTTTTGTGCATGTCAGTGCACCCTTTATTCTATGTATGTGAGCACATCCTTTTAATCTTTATACTAATCTTGTATGCTTTAAGTAATACTTGACCTTCTTGGGATTCAGCACGTTTATTTTTGTGTAAGTGTTTCCTTCCAGTTAGAGTAAACCCTAAGTGTTTAAGTGCACCTGTGTAAATTTAAACCTAATCTTTGTGCAAGTAATTGAACTCCTATTTCTGTACAAGTAACCACAGTCTTACATTTGCTTGTTATATTTTCTTACATTCTTCACTTGCACAGTTGTGATTTCTTTACTTGTGCAGTTCTGCTTTCTTTTTCTTGCTCAGTAGTACTTTCATTTCTAACATACATGTCTGTGTCGCATGTACACCCTCATGCTTCCACTCCCTCATTTCACTATTCTTTTGTCATGTCTTCTTGAGTGCCATATTGGCCATGATATTTCAGTTCTTCTGTGGTTCTTTAATTGTGTAGTCTTCCTTAGACTTTAAGACTGTTCATCAAAATAGTGATGCAAAAATTCAACTCTTAGACTGTTGTCAGAATGTATTGACAATACTGGGCTTTTTTAAGAATTTCTGATAAAGAAACTTAAAAGGTGGCCATGATGCACCATTGCTGATTCTTTTCTCTTTGTATCACCTTTTATTGAATACATATATGACTGCATAGAGACAACACATTGACTGTACCATTTGAGATAAGTTTAAGATGTACACTACAGTTAATGCATCAAGCATTTTTATCTGTGTTACTGGTCCACATTCTTTATTATGAAGATTATATTATCTGTACAGCATTCATCACATGCAGGACAGTCTTGGTTACCTATGCCTTTGAAGCACATTACGTACCACATCGAAGTCATAACGTCAGAATATGTACTTTAGGGCAATGTACTCCAGCACACTACCCATTAATGTGCATATATGTACATTATTTAGGCTCAGTAGATATGTTTAAAATACCTCCTCTCAGCCAACAGGATTGATTCAGTTCTGCATTACGTTTATTAAATACACTCAGTCAGCATTCATAGGTAAAGCACATCACTGTTTACATGTACAATACAGTAACTGCTCATTACAGATTTAATTACATATATCAGGTAGGTGACATAGTAAAAAATACTGTAAAATACGGGTTAAATGGGCAACTAAATTTTAAAATTGTGTTACCTTTATTAGGTGAAATACCTTCCATCTCAAACATTTAAGCATTTTTCTCATCTTTCCTGGAGTTGCAGTACATCTTCTTTTATCTTAATTTATTTTAACTGGGTTTTTATTGTCTTTATTTTACTATGACATCATTAACTCCTAGGGGTGGTGCAGTGCATAATGTTGTCACCTCACAGCAAGAGGGTCCCTGGTTCGATTCTTGGCTGGAGGCCCTTCTGTGCAGAGTTTGCATGTTCTCCCTTTGTTTGCTTTGGTTTTCTCTGGATTCTTTGGCTTCCTCCCACATTCCAAATACATGCAGAAGATGGATTGGGCACTCTAAACTGGCCATAGGTGTGACTGTGCATGCAAGTGTGTGGTGTGGAATAACTACTGCAGCAGGGATAGCCACCCGGCCTTGTAAACCTTGGCTGTAGATGATTGTCACTGTTGAAGTGACACCCCGATCCCATGTACAAAAATGGGGAAAAAGGGTTGTGGGTGAAATGATGGATTGTTAAGTCCTATCTCTACTAAGAATTGAGTTTTGTAGGTCTGAGTATCAGTGTTTTGTTTTGGTACTATGCTACAGGCAACAGATTAAACAACCCTGAGGCAGAGACGGATCCAGCACTAGGTGACCTACGCAGTTGCCTAAGGCCCTCTGGCTTATAGAGGGCCTGCTGGGGACTGCCACAACATTTAATTTTTAATTAAAAACAAAAGATTTTATTTTTTTCTGTAAGGATGCAATCTGTGCATGCGCCATATGTTTTTAGTACGAAGACGTATGATGTATGCACAGCAATGCAGTAAACTTAAAATAGTATTTCACTTCTCGGGCCTCTGCTGTGGAACTGCTGCTGCTTTCCCCTTTCTTGGACTTCTGCTTTACTGCACATATGGAGGCTGTCTAGTATGAGTGTGTTTTGTAACTGCTACTGCTTTTCCATTTCTCAGAGTGCTCCCTTAGTGCACATACAGAGAGTCTCTGGGACAAACATGCGTTGGAACTGCTAACTTTTCTGTGGAGAACTTGTTATGGAGTGGGAATGAGCATTCCAGGTATTCACTCGGAAAGGTGTGTGTATGTTTGTGTAAAATGCCCTAGTGAAGGATGTCAGGTTAGTTAATTAACTTGCTCAGGCTGAAACCCTGTACCCTGACAACAAGAGCATTAATCCCCTGCAACAGCTACCAGACTGTTCACTTTTACATCAGAGCTGCTGAAATGGGTAATTGACTTTTTTTATTATTGGTTCATGCATTTTGTTTCACTGCTTAATGGAAAAAAATCTTCCCAAGACCACAGGGGTGAATTTTCAAGCAACATTGAGTTTCAAGGGAAGAGAAGTTTACTGTTGCTCCTGCTAAGTCTGTTTTCAGTATGCAACTGTTTTGTTTGGCAAATGGCCATCTGTGTTTTTGCTATAGAATTCCAAAGCAGTGTTAGTAGCATAACAGGTAGCATACTTGCCTTTGGTACAGAAGGCTATGGGGTCTACTCTCACAACATGCAGATGGATTGCTGGTATTGCACTGCACTTTAAAGGGGGGGGGGGTGCAGTTGTGAGTGTGTTGTCATTTGGATGAGATGTTAAACTGAGGCCCCATCTGTCTCTGTTAATGGTAGGTGCTATGAGATCTTTTACATCCACATGAGCTATCAAAACATGTAGGGAAAAGAAATTACTAGTCTAGTGGGACTAACCAGGTCAACAGAAATTCCATCCAAACATCCTCAACCCCTTTTTCCCATTTTGCACATGGGGTCGGGTTGTCACTTTAACAGTGACAATCATCTCGAGTCAAGGTTTACACCACTGGGTGGCTAGCCCTGAAGTGGTAGTTTATTCATACCACTCACTCGCATGTACACTCGCACCTATGGCCTATTTAGAGTGTCCAGTTCACCTACTGCATGTCTTTGGAGTTTGGGAGGAAACTGGACAATATTTAAATTAAAAGTTTTGAATTAAATCCATATTTCTGCCATTATTTCAAAAGCAAAGAAGAAAATGGTATGTACACTGAGAGTTTTGAGCAGTGATTATGATTATTGTGAGGAGAAAGGCAAGTAATGGGACACCATTATGGCTGCGGGGTAGGAGGAGGTTGCTGGTCCAGTCTTCTACCAAGGACCGTATTTGACCACAATCCCATCTCTGCTCTGAGGTGTGGCTAATCCCTTTGATACTAATGCTTTCTTAAACATTGTTATTAAAGCATACTTGAGGATAATACATTTTAATTCATAGCTACATATTTGATGTGAATCTTCATGTACTGCTTGTAGAAACATTGCTTGCTGATCTTTTGTGATACTGTATTATTTACTAATGTATACTGGATATTATGTGGATATTTTTAGATAAGGCAATTTATCAGAGTAGTACATTGTACATGATGTGGCAGCTAATGCAAAGGAAGAAGACTGTGCAACACTATTGAGTTTTATACTGTTGTCCAGGGTTTGAGTCCCTCAGCCTATATTTGTTTACTGTGTGACTGAACAATTTGGTTAATTAGACAGTGCTTGTTGTGCCTATCAGGTTTATATATCTAACAAATGAGTAAAGTAAAAGAAAAAAGAAAAGTGACTTGTGCATTTATAATAATAATGCTCCCTTACCAGTTTATTTTATATATTTATATAATTTAAGTGAAAACTGTTTTTAATGTTACCCTCACAATTCAGTTATTGCACAGCCTTACTCACTTAAAGCTCCTACCCATTGTGAACTGATCTTTTCAATAAGTGTAAAGCTAATTTTAATTAAAATGTGTAAAGCTGTTTTTAATTGTGCAGGTATAATTTCCTGCTAGCATGTGAAGTTGCTCAGCAGAGAAGTAACTTGAGTTTAAAAGTGCATCACATCGGATGTTGTGAGTTTTCTTTTTACTCACCTACATCATGTCACATACAGCAGATACCTTACTCTTACTGATTGCTTCACCTGAGTGTAATTACAATGATAATCAGACCTAATCAGTCTATCTTACAAATACATGTAACAGGAGCTGGAGACTTAGTCATAGGGAGTGATTATTATGTCTGCTAAGAGGTAATATAATGTGAAGGATCTTTTTCACTGTATAACAAGTCATTCTTTTTATAATGGGCACTTGTTATGATTATTTTATTTCAAATATTCTGTTATCATTTTGTAGTTTTTAAAACTTTGTTATATAACATTACATTGTATAGCTGGGATGACAGAAAAAGACAAGTTACCTGTATAGTCTTCCATATTTGTGTAACTAGTATCTATAGCCCCATCTGTGCTGATTCCTTTAGGCTACCAACCATCTCAGGCCTTCCTGAAAGATTCTCTTTCTTGCAGTTCATTACCCACTCAAGTAACTGGTTCCATTTGCCCAGTTGTCTTCTTTTGAAAAATATATGTTAATGTCTGTGTTCTTTGCAACCCTAATATGGTAGACATGACCCATCCTCTGCTGTGAGTCATTTTACTTGATGTGCATGCTCTTTACATTGTATCCTAACTGTTGTATGCATTTGTCTAATTTATCCTCCTTTCTTCCATGTCCTCAGGTGAAAATAGCTTTAGCTGCCAGAATCTCTTCTAACACTCCGTGCCCTGCATTCCCCTTATTAGCTTAATAGTTATCCTTTATACCATCTAAACCTGCTGGATAGCAACTGTATGGGAATTACATGTGAGCACAGTAGTCCAGTTGTTTCCTGAGTTTCCTGAACATGGATCCATGTAGGGTTAAATTAACCTAGCAATTCCTAGAGTGTGTTCGCCAAGGATATAAATTAGCATCTTAGAGACCCCCCCCCCAAAAAAAAAAAAATGTCATTCCTTTCAGTTGGTTTTCCATGTTAGGATTATCAGAGCACAAACAAAGTACTTTACACTTTTTGTGTTAAAGCACAGATGCCACATCTCAGTCCACTCTGCCAGACTCTTCAGGCCCCTTTGAAGACCTGCTTCCCCAGGAGAGATACCTTGACAAATGTACCCTTATAGATGTTATAGTACACAGTACAATAATAACAGCAAGATTCTGACAAATAATGTAACAGCAATGGAAGAAGTTAAGGCACTGCAGTGTATGCAGTAGCGGATGCTTGGGAGGGGTGCCCAACAGTAAAAATGTGGGATGAAAAAGGAGGAGATGATAGGAAGAGTAGAGGAAGGGAAAGAGACCAGCTATATTAATAAGTAACAACATGAGTATGAAAGAATTCCCAGTCTGAGGTTAAATGGGTTTGATTGCCTACTTGAAGGCAGGCATGTGAGAGATTTACCTGGCATGCTCTGGATGCATATCCCAGAGTTTTGACAGTGCACAGGAGAATGACATGTCACTTTGGTGTCTCAAAGTTTTACAATGTGGAGTCATTTAATTGAAGGCATCTTGTTGAAGTGTACCACTGAAGCAAAATTTGGGTAGATGAGCATCTACCTGGGGTCAGACGAATGGAGTGAGACATATTAAATTACATGACAGAAAGATACTTTTTTAGTTCCAGTAACTTGACCTTTTTATCAAGAAGTAGTGATAGCTTATGTTGAAGTGATTAGCAGAGAATCCTTCAAATGTGGCAAGACTTGGTCCATCATTGGTAATAGGGAGGACTCTGTATGTTTTAGGACACTAGGACCACGTGAAAACTGGAATTCTCGGACTGTTTGCTCCTTACTCTAGCTCACATCATACTGCTTGGCTTCCAGCTTTCTGGTTCATTCTTTTTTTTCCATCATAAAGGTTTGGTAACTGAAGTGTGTTGTCTTATACTTTACATCTCATCTTTTAATATTTTGAATTAGAAGTTTGTTTTTATTTAATACTGTTTGGCAGCATTTCAGATCAAAATCAGGGGTTTCAGGTAACCCACTTCTCTCTTTTTTATCATTTTTATCCAGTTTTCAAGAGCTGCCTCTCCTTTTTTCATAGGTGTGTAGGACCATGGCCTTCCTCCCTGGTTGATACCATATAAAAGGCCATACGTGCCTTCAGTGTGCATATATTATGCAGCAATGGTACACCTGTTCCACTACTGCCACAATGCTGAGGCTTTAACAGAGCTACAAGGAAAATGCACTGGGAGAGAATGTCATGTCATTACATGAGGAAGTTCCTTTCAGCAAAGCTAGTTCGACTGACTCTGAAGCAACCCTACTACTCTTAATCACCTTCTTCTCCAGGAAAGCTTTGATAAACATCTCAGGACTGCAGTGAAGAAAACCCCAATATCAGTCCAAGTGATGATTGTCACTTTGGTGCCAAAACCAGCAACAAAGTAGCATCCAAGCTGGACATTGATGCAGAGCACTGAAACTGTCAATATCAAAGACTGACTCTTTGGAGATGACTTTGCAGTCAGCATTGGCCTTTATTCATGACATTGACCCAGTACTGATACCTCCTCAGACTTTGAACTTTTTGTCATTCAGGTCAGCACAGATTCTGGGAACTGTTAAATATGTGAGTCTGCTCCCTACACTGCATTTTCTGACTTTCCTGGCAACAGTGCTCTACACTTTATCCCTTACATCATTTGTGGCCTGACACTTAGCAGAGAAGACTAACTTTCTACACTGAGCTGCTTCCTGTGCCCAGGGTGTGCGGTTTGATTCCTTTTACCTTCATTTGATTATTGTGTGACTCTGAGCAAGTTGTTTAAACAGAGAATGCTCCCAAGTTGCCCCTAAAAAGGGACAATTTGTCCAATGGGCTCAGCAAGTCAACTCCTTCTTCTTTCGTTTTTTTCCCGGTAAGGGGTCGCCACAGCGGAACTCCGGTCCACTAATGATTGGCAGTAGATTTTTACGAAACGCCGAGGTGCCAGCTCGATGCCCAACCTTCAACGAAGGCACGCCCATTTACACACGCATGTCTTTCGAACGTTACCCAACTGCGGGGAGGACATGCAGACTCCACACAGAAGGCACTCCCAAGCCGAGAATCGAACGGGAGAACCTCTTGCTATGAGGTAACAACGCTACCGCTGTACCACTGCGGAATGCAGGGCTAAGCAAGTCAACAAATAGGTAAAATAAAAAAAAAATGGCCTATAGAACCCCAGTATCTATCATAGTGGTGTCAACAGCCAAATATGTTTCATCACAGGCTTCTCAGAGCCAGTGCTGGCATAAGCTATGTCTTTCTTGATAGACCAAACTTTACTGATGCAAATGCCTAGCTGTTCCCTGAAGCCTTGTGCAACTTTCTGTACTGCAGGAAGCCACAAAAATGCCTTTCTCAATATCAGAATTCTTAAGAACCCTGCCTCAAAAGTCCACCCAAGGCCTTATGTAAGTGACAAGATATTTCCCCCAAATCATCAGTTGATTATTGATGGCATGGTGTCTTGTAGACCCCCACAGATGACCCTACACTTGGAGACTTTTTCATTTGATACAAGAGAAAGGGGAAGAAGGACAGTAGCTGACTAACTCTTTCCACATTCTCACAGAAAGCAGTCAACAGGTGTGCAAGTATACCGACCACCCACAGGTCTTTTGGGAGCGCTTGTCCTTGGGATTAAAAAAAACAAAAAAAAAAAAACAGATGTCACTGTGGTAGTTTGAGAGAACCTGGGCACAGATGCTCCACTAACCAGGATGTCAGATGATATTTTCAGATTGTCCATGAGAGCAGACACCAAAGTGAGACCTGTTGTTTTGGCAGCAGTCGTTAGGAGGGCTGTAATGCCACAGAACCACACTATTCTCCCACCGTAAGAGGAGTCCATGATGAAGGACAGGTTTGGAAAACTTCTGCTTGCTATCCAGTCCATATGGTCACTTTCCAGTGAGAGGTCATTATTGAAATGCTGCATGTGATGCAAGCATTACCAGACGGGACATAAAAAAAGAAGTTCAGAGCCGAGGCCAATGCCTTCACAAATATAATAAACCCAATGAACCATGTCATTTATAGTATGGCTGAGGGTGCAGCCATGGCTACAGCAGCTGACACTGCAGTGTTCACACATGACTGGTTCAGGTTAACTGACTTCTTCCTGTTTGATGACAGTGACCACACTCATCTAAAACGCATGGAGGAAGAGGCAGAATCTTGCCTGATTTGGAATCAAGTTTCAGCCTCCTCAACAGTTTATCAGCAAGACACAGAGTATCTAATGTGGAATGAGGCTTTGGCAAAGGTTACAGCGTGCTCATGATAGAGTTGGGGGCTGGGGGAGGTGGCAGAAAGGGGATAGTACCATGGTATCTTCCAGAATAACTGTCAGTCTAGAAGAGGAAGAGGTTTCTACTATGACCCAGGAGATCAATGTCAGTCCATATAGACAGACAGTAGTGCTCTTGTTGTATTCCCTGACTCTCCCTCTCTAGATGTAGACAGAAGAATGCTTGTCCCTACACTACCACTGGTGGTCCAAGATAACTCTGGACAGATGGATAAAGAATATACTATCCAGAAATTACAGAGCCCCCTTCTTAAGTAAACCGGAATATCAAAATCCCTACTGGATGCTCAGCCCCTTCAAAGAAAAGCAGCAAGACAAGAGTTCAACAGCCTGTTGCAACAAATAGTCAAGAGATCAGTGTTAATAAGCAAGATTCATTTTGGTGGCAAAACAGAAAGAGGACCTCACCAGCTCTGTATCATAGAGAGATAACATGATCCAAGTTTTAAGTAGCGGCTTGAGTGCTAGAAAAGCTGAGTGAAAAGGATGTGAGTAAGTGGCTGCTGCTGGCACGCACAGATAAGGGAGGGTTGTGACTGTTCTTGCCACTTAGGTGACTACTCGACAGAGCACTACATGATACAGTTATGGAGCATGGATGTGCCCAGCACATACCACCCTGGAGAAGCACACTGGCTGGGGAAAGTCAGCAGGCAGGCCGATGCACATGTCCTGCATCAGGCAGCAGGTACTGGAGCTCAAAAGCTCACTAAAATGAATATTTGACTTTTGTCTATCTGTGTGTAAATGTGTTTACCAGAATCCACTAAAAGCATTGAGTGGACAACATTTCAGCAATGGCTAATTTTGGTGGTAATGTGGGCACAACTGTAGCTTTGAGCTATTTTTTTAAATCAAAATATTTGTGCTTGATCATTTATCTTCATTACTGGGACCATAGGTGCATACCCCTAAGTCTGTTCAGTTGTTCATAGGTTCATAGGTTCATACTAGGCTATCTGCCCTGGGGCAATTATAAGCCTAGCCCGATTCTGTATGGCTTACGCCACCCCTTGATTTGAGTATACTGTGCCCTTTTTAAGGTTTAGTTTACTGTGCCTCTGTCTAATAGTGACACGGGAGTAATCCCTGGGACAAACCTACGATCCCCCATCCACTTATCGAGATTCTTCTTGAAGAGATTCAGTGAGTTGCTCTGCCTCACATGAACTGGAATTCTATTCCAGAGCGAAGGGAGCCTCTGGTTATGAACCTGTCCCTCCAGCAAGTTCTATTTATTTCTGTGCTGAGGTTCAAGATCCTCAAGCGTGTGGCTCTAAGGGATTTAGATTTACTGAGGTGGAGCATGTCCATTAATTCTGGATTTGACATAGCTTTGTATGTCAGGCATAGATCGCCTCGAAGTAGGCGGTATGCAACTGAGTAGAGCTGGAGTTTTTTTAACCGAGCAGCATATGGCATCTGTTTGAGACCCTTAATCCTCTTGGTGAGATACTTTTGGGGTCTTTCTAATTGCTGCAGGTGTTGGGTAAGGTACATCCCAAAAGGGGCATTGTATTCTATGATGGGCCTGATGAGGGATGAATAAAGGGGCACGATTACCTCTCTTGATCTAGATGTGAAACCCTTCGTGATGAGGTGGGCTATGTAGAAGGTCTTTCTAACCACTTTGGCAATGTGGTTTTCAAAGGTGAGATTGCTATCAACTTGGGTCCCCAGGTCCCTAATAATTTTCTCTGTACTTAATGGGTTTCTGCCTATGTGGTAATTTGTGGGCACATTGTTTTTGCCAAAGGGTATGACTATACATTTTTTGGCATTTAGCTTTAAACCATGGCGCTTGCACCAGTTATCTGTCTCTGTGAGACCTTTTTGAAGGATGTTTGTGTCAGCTGGAGAGTTGATTATGGCGCCCAGTTTGCAGTCGTCTGCGAACTTGGTGAGCCATAGTCCTCCCACGTTTGCCTGTACCTCGGAAAAGTATATACCGAACAAGAGTGGTCCCAGGACAGAACCCTATGGGACGCCACTTGTGACCGGTTTCGAGTCTGACATGGCTCCAGCAACTCTCACTCTGTGGGTTCTGTCTTTGAGCCAGTTTGCGACCCATCTTGTGACATAGGGGTTTATATTTAAGCTGGATAGCTTATCTATGATGCCTGAGTGGGGTATTGTGTCAAATGCCTTTGCAAGGTCCAGATAGGCTGTGTGGACTACCTTCCCTTCATCTATGGCTTTGGTGACTGTTTCAAAGAAGTCAACCAGGTTCAAAAGGCAGGATCTGTCCTTGACAAAGCTGAACTGGGTAGGATCTAGTGTCTGTAGGCCCCCAGTGTCTTTGTTTATGAGCTCCATGATGATCCTCTCCATAGCCTTGCAGACTAAGCTAGTCAGGCTTATGGGGCGATAGTTTCCAGGGTCCGTAGAGGCTCCACCTTTGTGGAGTGGGACCACTGTTGCTATACGCCATTCTGTAGGCACATATCCTGTAGTGAGGCTGAGATTGTATAGCTGTTTTAGTTGAGGGATTAGTTCTTCTTGTAGTTCATGTAGGACGCAACCTGGGACGCCATCTGGTCCCATGGAAGCAGTGTTTTTTGCTTTGGAGAGGGCAGCCTTCACCTGAGCATCCGAGATGTTTGGGAGGCAGCCCTCTGCCGGGATAGATACTTGCTCTTTTGGGGGGGAGTTTGCACTGAACCTGTCTGCCAGGATATTGGTGATGTCTGTGGGTTCAGTGTATTTTTTGTCATTTAGAATCAACTCAGAACAAGTCTGGGAGTTGCATCCCAGGTTTCTAACATAACTGAAAAAGCCTTATGATTGTCTTTGGTGTCCTGTGCAATTTTTCTCGAAGCTGTCCTTGGAGGATTTTATGAGGGATCGTAATTTTTTGCTAGTACTGATCAGAGATGCCTTCCCTATTAAGGATTTTGCTCTATCATGTAGTAGCTTCCTCCTTCTGTTGTACAGTTTATTTATGGCAGGGGTCCACCAGACTGGACACCTGCCTTTGGATGATTGGGTCTTGGTTTTGTTTGGGATAGCATGATCCATGCATTCCTGGAGATGTCTGTAGAATGCATTTATATAGGATTCTGCAGTTTGGGCTGTAGTTTCCACTGGCCCTGGGGCCTTGAAGGATTCCACTTCGGTTTTGAGAAGTGAGAAGTTCACTTTTGAGAAGTTTTTCACTGTGGTTTTCTGGGCTGGGGGTGGGGTCGGGATGTGGACATCCAGTGAAATTAATTTATGGTCTGATCTTACCAATAAGATGCTTTCTATTTTGTACAGGCTTTGCATGCGATGTTCATCGTGCATACAGCTGCAGTAATCACAGATGTGTTTTCTGCCGTCAGGCGGTCCCTCGGTCAGCCGAATTCCAAAGTCTAGGTCCGGCGTCGGTTGCTGTCACTTTCTTTCCTGACGTCAGTGAGGCAGGGGTATATAAGACACAGCCGATGCCATTTTCTTCAGTCTTTTTTGCCGCACGGTGCCCGAAGCAGAAGCAGTTCGCAAGTGCCGGTCGGCTAGCTCCTGAATTCACGAAAAATTGGAAACCGAAGTCTTCATTAAAGCTAAGTACCCCGTTGGGGAAACTTTTCTTGCCTCAGACCGATGTCAGAAAAAGTTAACAATTGTATTTCTTGTGGGAAGTAAATACCGCATAAGGATTTCCATTCCCTCTGCATACCTTGTTTAGGCCCAGACCACGACGTCTTGGGCTGTCGCTTTTGCGCTACTTTCAATAAACGCACTATTAAGCGTCGGGCGGAGTTCGCCCAACACTTTTTGGTAAAGCCTTTGATTATAAAATGTCGTCGGAGACTCCGACTACCGTTTTTGTCCAAAAAACGCAAGGACCGACACGCGAGGTCCATGGTCCCCACCGACACCACGCCAAAACCGGCTACACGTGGTCCAGTTCACAGCGAGATGCCTATGCAGTCCCTGACTACCGACGACACTTCTTTGGTGGTGTGGTGTCTTCTGTAACCGAGACCGCAGGTACCTCGGCCCATACCCAGACTACAACCACCGAAGCCACTGTGAGCATTGAGCCTCCTAATGTGGACAGGTCCACTTCCACCCATGGTGTCTTTAGACCCTCATCTTCCTTTTCCATTAAGGCCTTTACTAAGTCCAAATCAGCCAGGCATCCCAAGAGGCCTGTTGCACAGGGCCTATCCCCAGGCCCCATGCCTAAAAAGCAGATGCTTAAAATGGCTGAGGATTTAATTACTCTTATCAGGGGTTCCCAACCCCCTCCAGACAAGAGACCCAGAGTGGAGGAAGATTCTCCCTCTTCTGATCAGGACTCCATTTTTTCAGAACATTCTGATGTAGAGGAACACTCTTACTCCCCATTTGAAGATTCTGATGCAGAGCAGTCCATTCCTTCTGTATCTCCTCCTGAGGATTTTTCTTTTGGGGAAACCTTGCACACCTTGAGGGAACACTTCCATTGGGAAGGCCAAGACTTTTCTGATTCCAAGAAAAGACTTAGGGAATTTCTTTTGTTACCTCAACACAGACCTCTGGCGATACCTCCTGTCTTGGACGTACTTGATGATGTTTATTTGGAGGCTTGCCTTAATCCGGATTCCCTGCCTCCTGCCCCAGTCAAGCCTGATAGGTACTACAGAGTTCCTAACTCTCACCAATTTCTTTACAAAAGCCATAATGCTGACCCTGAAACCATTTCTCAAGGCCCCAAGGGAATGAAGGCCTCTACTGCTAAGAATCCACTACCTTCCGAAAGAGAGTCAAGATCCTTAGAAAGGTGGGGAAAAAAGGTATATACCTCGGCCACCCTAGCCATGAGGGCCTTAAATTGTCAGTTTCATATGCTTAAATATCAGCAGTTTCTGTTATCACAATTAAGAAATAAAATGTCTCAACCTGAACAACCAGATTTGAAGGAGTTGCAGGATATGATGCATAGTGCAGAACAAGTGGGTAAACACACCTTACAATGTGGCTATGATGCCCTAGAGGCCTCAAGTAGAGCTGCTGTTACAGGATCAGTCATTCGTAGACATGCATGGCTTAGGGAACAAATCTTGCCTGATCATGTAAAAGCTAAACTACTAGATGCTCCTTTACAAAAGGATGTGCTATTTGGTACTAATGCTGAGGAGATACTACAGAAAATGGAAGAAAAAGCCAAATCTATGCAAACTGTCAAAGCTTTTCTACAGGTTCAACCACCACGTTTTAGCAGAAATTGGCCTTCTAAAACTGGTCCTTTCCAGCCACGGACAAGCCCCAAAGAGGTAGATACAGGCACAAGGGGCAGAGGGCAATCACAATGATCATATAGAGGCAGGCAATGGCAAACTCCAGCACCAAGAGGTGGCGAAGACAGTGCACAACAATACAGGAAACAAACCCAATGACTTCCTCCTTTCCATGCCAAGCAAGTCTCAGCTGGCAGCACCCTTGGGAGGAAAGCTGGCATTATTTACAAGAAATTGGCATGTTGTCACAACAGACAAATGGATCCTGGACGTTATAAACAGAGGCTACAGATTTCATTTTCACACTCTCCCAAAAATGAGAGGCATGCCAAACCTGCCACACAATCAAAGGGCAGAGGCACAACTACAGATTTCAAAGCTCATAGACATGAAAGCTATTCAAGAGGTACCTACTCACGAACAAGGTCAAGGTTTTTATTCCAGGCTATTTCTGGTACCAAGGAAAGGAACCGACTGGAGACCCATTTTGGACTTATCCATCCTAAACACATTCTTACTCGTACCAAAATTCAAGATGCTCACATTACAGCAGCTTCTTCCCATGCTGGCAAGGAGTTTTGGCTGGTAACATTGGACCTCAAGGAGGCATACATGCATGTCCCAATCAGACAAAGCTGCAGAAGATACCTCAGATTTCTTGCAAGTTCAATCCACTATCAATTCTCTGCATTGCCCTTTGGCTTATCTACTGCGCCCAGAGTATTCACGAAATGCCTGGCATCAGTAATTGCCTACTGCAGACTTCAAGGGATACAAATTTACCCTTATTTGGACGACTGCCTGATCCAAGCGGACAGCAAGCACATACTTCTGGAACATCTGGCTTATGCAACACGGTTACTGAATTCTCTGGGATACACAATCAACAAAGAGAAATCCAGACTAACACCATCTCAGAAAATAACTTTCCTGGGTGCCAACTTGGACACAAACACCCAGATGGCCTATCTTACACCAGAAAAACAGGGGCAACTAACTCAGTACTTCAAAACACTAGCAAATTGTACCAGGCTTACTGCAAGGAAAATCCTGCAGGCTCTGGGCTTCATGGCATCTTGCATTCTTTTAATCCCAAGTGCAAAGTTGCATATGAGGAAACTTCAATGGTACCTAAAAAACCTATGGTCTCAACACAGCCACAGTTTGGAAACAATAATACCAATAATTCCATGTTTGCAAAAGGAATTTCTATGGTGGGCCCAAGCATGTCAAACAAACACAGGTCTCCCATTCTGCAAGCCTCGAGCAAATCAAGTCATCACAACAGACGCCTCAAATTACGCCTGGGGGCGCACATGACAGACAGGTGCATTCAGGGCAAATGGTCCCAAAAGGAAAAGCACCTTCACATCAATCAAAAAGAAATGCTAGCAGTGATAAATGCAATTACAGCTTTCAAGGACCTCCTGCATCCAGGACAGTTATTGATAAGAACAGACAACACCACAGTAATGTGGTACATAAACAAACAAGGAGGAACACATTCATACCACCTGTGCAGACTAGCCATGACACTTTGGGACTTGGTTCTGGAATGGCAAATCGAACTTCAAGCACAGTACTTGCCAGGCTTGGAAAACACGCTGGCAGACAATCTAAGCAGAAATATGACAGATCCACATGAATGGAAGTTGCATCCTCAAGTGTTTACAAAGATAATCCAAGCGTGGGGGAGGCCAGACATAGATCTCTTCGCCTCCCACAGGAATCATCAATTGGAAAAGTTTTGTTCAAGGACCTTTCATCCAAAGGCCTGGAGAGTGGATGCCCTTTCATTCAGTTGGACAGCATGGACAGTTTACGCATTCCCACCTCTGCCTCTTCTGCCCAAGGTGCTCTTGAAAGCAAGAGCAGACAGACCGAAGATGATACTGATTGCTCCAGACTGGCCAAGACAACACTGGTACCCACTCCTGAGGAGCCTAACACATACTCCTCCCTGGCCCCTACCTATAATGCCTCTTCTGCTGACTCAGCACAGCTACAAAACTCTTCACAGTCCGCTGAAAACACTCAATCTCGCTGCATGGAAAATTCCTTAATACCACAACAGACCCTACTCCCCAAAGAGGTGCAGGATGTCATTTTGGAGGCCAGAAGGCCATCTACTAGAAAGGCTTACTCCGCAAAATGGAAACGGTTTTGCTCTTGGAATGAGAAAAAAGGCCAGGACCCTAGAAAACTGAATTTGCCTCAGGTACTACAGTATCTAGCTGAGCTGCTGAACAGTGGACTTTCATTTTCCTCCATAAAAATCCATGCCTCAGCCATTTCTGCAGAATTCAACACGGATCCACCCGTATTCTCTCACCCACTCTTAAGACAGTTCCTCAGAGGGGCTAAGAATATAAGACCACCAAGGAAACAACCAGTGCCAGCCTGGGATCTTAATTACATTCTAGAAAAATTAACATTGCCTCCCTTTGAACGAGCTGCCTCAACAGATTTGCAATATTTGTCCTGGAAAACAGCTTTCCTTCTAGCCATTACCTCAGCTCGTAGGGCTTCGGAACTACAAGCCCTCATGGCTGTGCAGCCCTTTCTCATCTTCCATCAGGGCAGGGTTTCCCTTCAAACCAACCCGTTATTTATGCCTAAAGTGGTATCCAGGGTAGCTTTAAATCAAGCCATACACTTTCCTACCTTTTACCCCAATCCTCAAAACAAAGGGGAAAGGCTGCTACACTCTTTAGACATCCATAGACAGCTACGTTATTATTTGGACAGAACAAAGCCTTTCAGGAAATCAGAACAACTTTTTGTGTCCTATGCTGTAGGAGCTCAAGGGAAGCCAGTTACCAAACAGACAATTTCAAAATGGATAGGCCACTGCATACGGTTTTGTTACTACTATCATGGAAAATCTGTCCCTACAGGCATCAGATCCCACTCCACCAGGGCCTCAGCTACCTCTACAGCCTTCCTCAGAGGAGTTCCTACCAAAGATGTTTTGGAGGCAGCCACTTGGAGTTCTGTGCATACCTTCACAAAACACTACCACCTGCCTTTATATTCCAAAACTAAAGCAGGCTTTGCCACTGCTGCGTTGCAGGGCATTCTGGCTCATCCCAGTTCCACCTAGTGCCTACCACCCTGTGCGTAGCTTTGGGATTCTACCCATCTGTGATTACTGCCGCTGTATGCATGATGAACATTGTACAGTTTTGTACCTACCATAAATGTTGATGTTCAAGTGCTAATACAGCTGCAGTACAGTTTTCCCTCCCTCCTTCCCCTCTTGGTAAAGGCCTAAGGCCTAACCCCTCTTCATACAACCTGATTGGGTTATCCTTCTATGGTATATTTGCTTGCAACTACTGATTTTTGATTATATTGCATTGCATGTATATAAATATAATTTATGTATTGCCTTCCTACTGGGGGCACCTGACATCTGGGGCAAGAAAGACTGACGAAAATGGCGTCGGCTGTGTCTTATATACCCCTGCCTCACTGACATCAGGAAAGAAAGCGACAGCAACCGACGCCGGACCTAGACTTTGGAATTCGGCCGACCGAGGGACCGCCTGACGGCAGAAAACCCATCTGTGATTACTGCAGCTGTATTAGCACTCGAACATCTACATTTATGGTAGGTACAAAACTGTACTTTTCATCTCTCACTCTACCTTCAGCAGCATAGTAATAACACCCTTCTAGGTGTATACAAGGCATATGGAACAGCAGTGTATTATTTGTTTGTGGTTCTCAGTTAAGCATTCAGTTTCACCAAACGTGTACACTAACTTAATTTACTGTTACAATTAAGCCCATTTTGCATACTGCAGAGACCATGCAGCACATAAACTCAAACTCGTGTCTCTTCCACTCAGAAATGGTTAAAAATCTAGCATTGCACTCGAGTTTGCTGCTAAGCTACAGACTTCAGTCTCTGCTTCATTGCAGACACTTCTAGAGACTTCTGTAGGTAGGTTATGAAACCACAGTAACATTATCTCCTATATCAGCTTTTAAAGGACAACTACGGGAAAAAAATAAAAAAGATATCTTTTTTAACTTTTCCTTATGTTTTGCTCATTGCAAACCTGTATGTACCAGATAGTAGTAGTCACTACTAATTTTATTCTGTTTGTAACCCTGACTGATCTCCTGGGGGCAGACATCCTGATGAGAATGTGTTTGCTTCTAAACAGAAGTCCTCCCCATAATACACTGTGAGTACACTGTTTCTGATAATACAGTGCCCATAGCTGGACTGTCACATGACAGTTCCATTCACTTAGAATGGAAAAGCAGAGAAGAACAGCTAATTTTGACAGGCCTCGGTAAAAGTATAATTTACTGTCACATAGTGCTTCTTACATATCTGTTTCCTGCTGATGTGTTACACATTCTGTGAAATAAAGCTTCCAGAACTGCCAGCTCATATCTGAGAGCATGAAACATAATTGTAAATTGTTCTTCTTTTCTATATTGTATCTGTAGCTAAACTTTGTAACATGGAGCTTTTCTCCCCGAGCCTCCACTAAAAACGGGCTGCCTGAGCCCATTGGACATCCCTGGTCATCAAACTGGAAATAAATAACAGATTTTTTTAGATGTTCAACTTTGATCTGTTTCAGTTGCTTCTCAAGTTACTCCTTCCATATTCCAACACTCAGCTAGCAAGAATCACATTTCCTGCCCTACCACGTTCAGCTCATTTGAATGACAATACACATCAAACAGATTTGCTTGGAGTCATTCTAGTGTGCCAGTAAAGGTGTGCCCTCATCTCTCTCCTTACTCCTATCATCTGAATAGAACTTTCACAGTAACATATGGTACAAAAATGCTTTTAGCAATCTTTAGTATAAAGGTGTCTCAGTATTTCTTTAAAAATGCCTATAACATATATAGATTAGAATTAATTTCTGCCAATGACTGATTTAGCTATGACTGCAAATTCACACTCTAATCATAAAGAATATTCCTATTTGCCTTACACAGAACTGCAGTCTTCTGCCTTGTTATCCCTTAGGCATGCCACTGATGTCTCCTTATATTTGTCAATATGACTGCTTTTGTTTGCTTATATTCATAGTGTTATGCATACCTCTCAACCTGTTGGAGCAAGAAATCTGGACAAATCCGTAAATAAAAGAGGGCAAAGGCCCAAAAATCAGGACAATTTTTAAGTATTGCTCTTACAAACTTAGAAAGATGATACACTAACAGGTACTGATTTAGCATGAATGTTCTGAAGGACATGAATTCTGACACTCAAATGTCTGCCATTATTTTCTGACTTCAGTCTTTTTACTGTATAACATTAATTTGCCAGAAAACTACCATGTCATGAAAAACTATCAGAAAATACAACGGCAAAATCTAGACATTCTGTAAAAATCCGTACAGTTGAGAGGTGTCGTATTATGCTGTTTTTGATGCAGGTTAATATATTTACTTCATGCTATGCAGTGCCTACTCTCACTGTTCCAAACAATATGCATACTGTTCTTGTTCACTCTCAATATTGTTTTCCATTGCAGGCTGCCACAACAAGCTTTTCTATTCACTGATAATGTAAAACCTCTCACATTTCCTCAAAAAGCTAGATAAACCAGACTACATGCTTCACTTGCAGGAACATGTGAGAGATATAAAGAAATGTAAGCTTGAAAGCCCAGTAGCTCAACATGACCCGAGTGGTTTGCAGGGCACTATTTTAGAGAAAATTGACAAAAGTGATTATCTGGATGGTAAAGAGAGGCTTCTATATAAAGAAGCCCTATTTATTTTAAAATTTGGAACTTTAAATCCAGATGGCTTGAATGCCTATTGTAATTGGAAAGTGCTTATTTAATTAATTGATATTGTAATTACATGCAACAATATGTTTTATACCACAGTCATTTTTTGTGTAATCGTGACTGTTGCATTTCAATTATCATATGAATTTAGTTCTCACAGCAGGGATCAAGCATGAAAGGCCATTTTGCACAGGAACATCAACAAGACAAGTGAGATGACACTTTGTAGGATTATACAGGAACACTAACTCATATGTATCACAGGGATGGGCTATGGCTTCAGAAAAAAAGGGTGCAAAGGGCAAAGTTTGGGTTTTAAATAGCTGAGCTGAAACATCAAAGTACGGGCAAGCCAGCAAATGTACTAACAGCCCATGACAACAGCACTATATAAATACAAAGACTGTAAGAGACTCTTTAAAGTTGGATAAGACACCTTCTTAGCATATACAAGTGCATAACTTGTGAAGCCTGATAAACAACATTGAGTCTAGATTTCATTACAGGAAGGGGCAAGCTTAGCTAACAGGTTCATGCTGAGGAGAAGAATTCATTATGCAGACATCACAACTCCTCAGTGTAACTTCAACTGACTGCTCAGCAACAGAAGATGAAGAAGGAGGTGTGATGCTTGTGTATGGGAACCTTAAGTCACAGACAAAAGCTTAGCATATTCACAAGAAGCTTAACAATAGCATCAGATGAGGTATGAGCAGTACCACTACGGAAACCATTTTTTAAATTGAAAAAAATACATGGTGCTTGAGTCACCAAACAGTTACATCTAAGCATGGATAGATCAAAACAAATATACATCCATATTTGTGCAGTCACTATTGCAGTGTACCATCTGACTATCAGCTACTAATTTCCTTACCAGTGTGTCATTCAGATTGTCTATGAAAGTCACATTAAAAAAAGCACATCATCAAATGGGTAGCAGACATTATGGGTGACACTGACTATTGTTCACACTATACTGTGGCATTTTTATACAACTGTGAAGTATACTAAAGTACAGCCATCACAATTCCCCTGCTCCCTGCATTAGACCACACAGCAATAGCATCCTGGCTTCCGGATACAGTTTAAATACAATGTAAACCACCAGGTATGCACACTTAGTGAGAAATTCATCTTCCAGAACATGAATACACAGACAGACATGCAGGCCTTATCCAGAACATGTTAGAAGTGAAGCCACTGCTGTGTATTCAAGCATACTGATAGCTTTTAACGCATAGCTAATAATGTGTTTATTTATTTATTTAAAAATAAATAGCTAATAACATATGAATCACCACTGGGAACCCCTTTCTTCTGCAATACCACTGTAGGCCCATGAATTTATATGCAACAACATTGCATCTGGATCTCTAATCACTGGTGACTTTTGGTCAAGAATTGTTAGGGAGAAATGCTATATGACCCTTGGTTATGTGTATAATACTCATTGCACATTTCCAGTGTCTTCTCCCCTCAGTAGATATTTTCAAGAAATTTATTTTTATGATATTACTATGCTTCCTAGCGTTTGTGGAAACAAAGATAAGAATAGGAATAGGAATTCTACTGCTTACTCCTATTACTTTTCATCTGCTACCAAAAACATAGATTATGGTAAGGTTTGAATTTACTCCACAGAGTGTGTATGTGCTCCCTACTGACTTTGTGCCTGCCATAAAGCTCAGCAGCCATAGGACAATAACCTACTGGCTGGCCAGTGTGTAGTTACTCAGCCTGGGTTTACTTGGGTAGCTCTGTTGAGCAACAGCTGGATGCATAACAAATGAACCTGCCAAACATGAGCTGTGAATTGCTACTCAGTGTAGGTTCCCTGACAGGATGCAGCTTGGAAATGAATGATGTGATTGTAAGAGGCTGGACATCCTAAGTATCCAGGAGACAAGATGGAAGGGCAGTGCAGCCAAGCCACTTGGCGTAGGATCCAGAGTCTACTACTCAGTAGGACAGGTTAGAAATGGTGCGGGAATTGTGGTGAGAGAAATACGTCAGAAGGCAGTGAGGGATTTCATCAGAATTAGTTATAGACTCATGTCAATCAGTTTCACGTGTAATGATGGGGCAGTATTTATAATTTCAGCCTATGCCCCACAGTAGGGTTGTGGTACTGAGGAGAAGAGTGCATTCAGTCAGCAGTTGCAAAACCTACTAGATAAAGCAGGACAGCATGAATCAGTGTTGATAATGGGTGACTTGAATGCACATATCATGACAGACAGAACAGGATATGAGGACTACATGCCTCCACATGAGTGGGGCAACAGGAGTAAGGGAGAGGCAATTCTGGACTTTTGTCTTGCATATGGTCTGATAGTAGCCAACACATGGTTCAGAAAGAGAGAGACAGTCACAAGTTCACATACAAGAGTAGTCAATATGGAACTGGGGTAGACTTCTTCCTAGTAAGGAAAGGGTACTGGAGTAGGATCAGCAATTAAAAAAATTATCTCCAGTAAAACAGTCAGCCTATAGCATAAAGCACTGGTTGCCACAATCAGCTGCAAGCAGTGGGCAGCGAGAGCTCTAAGGTCAAAGACCAGGCTGAAGACCAGGAAGTTGACCGGAAATAAACTACAACCATTCAAGGAATTACTCAGGGCTCCAGAACCCCAAGAAGAGGTGGAAATAGGTGTACTTGAAGAACAATGGCAGCACTTCAAAATAGCATGTGTGAGGACTACAGAACTGATATGTGGTCTGGCCATGTATGTTAATAAGGTACATAAGGAAAGCATGTGGTGTAATGCAGCAGTCCGGGATGTCCCCAAAAGAAAAAGGGAGTGCAGAAAAAAGTCGGCAATAGAAAAGACCAGCCACGCTAGGAAGGAATACAGATTGCCTAACAAAGATGATAAGAAAGTAGTTGCCATAGCAAAGAAAGGGGCAGTGGAGGCAAAGAGACTCAAACTTGTGCTTGAAAATGGTCAGGGATGAACTTTGTTTGATGTGGATGGATGTGGAGTCTGTTCCAAAGCAGCAGTATCCTTTGTGAAATAAGTTTGTCCCTCCAAACTCTTATATTGATGTTGTAGAAGAGATTTAGATCCATGGACTGAATATTTCTGATGCCATTTGACTTGTTGATGTGCAGTAGATCCATTAGTAATGGGTCAGAGGATGCCCTGTATGCCAGACACAGGCCACCTGTTAGAACTCTGTAAGATACCGAGTATAGTGTCAGGGCTATTAGTCAGTCCATGAAGGACATGTTGTTTAGGCCTTGTATCCTTTTATTAAGGTATTACTGTGGGTGTTCCAGTTTCTGCACTTGTCTGGACAGATGCTTGTCAAAGAGGGAATTAGATTCTATGATTAGCCTAATAAGGGTGGAGTAAAGGTAAACAAAGGTATGCATAGATGTAGACACAATCCCTTTGTTTGAAAGCTGTGCATTATAGAAGGACCTTCTTACAACATTAGACACATGTTGGTCACTGTCCACACTAGCTCCTAAATCCCAAATGACTGGATCAGCTCTTAGTAGTGTATTATCAGTATGGTACTTCCTAGGGGTAAGATGACTTAGTAATGGATACAGTAATGCATTTTTTTGCATTTAGTTTCAGACCATGATTTTGACACCAGTCATTGATTTAAGGCTAACCTTTCTGCAGAATGCCTGTCATTTGGGGATTCCATGACTGTTCCTGTCTTGGAACCACCTGCAGACTTGTCACCCAGAGTCCTTTGCTATTGACCTTTACCTTCAGAGAAGTAGAAGACAAACAAGAGAGGTCCCAGCACTGAACTCTAGGGGACTCCACTGGTGACCGGTCTGTTTGTAAAGATGACTTCCCCTCTTATGATTACCTGTGACCCAGCTTGCCATCCAGTAGGTAACACAGGGATTTATTCCCCATTTTTTGTAGATTTTCTATTATGCTTGTGTGGGGAATTATGTCAATCTTTGGCTACATTGAGGTATGCTGTGTGCACCATTTTGCTTGCATCCTTTACTTTGGTTTTCTTTTTCAAAAATCCACCAGGTTGTGTAAGCATGAAGCTGCCCTTGACGAATCCAAACTGAGATGGGTCCACTGTTTGTAGGTACCCTATATCGTGACTGCAAAATTTGTTGAGGTGTTGCAGGCAGACACTACTACTACGTCTCAAGCTGCCACTAGTGTTACCCCATTGGAGGCATGTATGGTATCAGACTCTTCTCACATCACATGAGACTGATGATACTGATAACATTTGAGGTGGGGGAACCAAGGCTCATTATTTCAGAAGGATTGGAGCACTTACCTCAAATCCTAGTTAGGGAAGATTTGCCTGAATCCTTATATGAAGTCTGCCGGGGTTTTGCTCCACTGTGTTTTGTGAATGCAGATGTCACACAGAAGAAAACGAAAGAAAAGACTACAAGTGTTTTCTCCTTCTCAGACATCTTAAGAAAAGGGAATGGATGGATTTTTTTACATGGTCATATACAAGGAGATGTGTTTCTCAAGTCCCCTTCCTTTATACTTCCTCTCTTCCTACTAATTCTCAGACGAGATAACATGAATCTTCTTCTGAATAAGAATGCAATTCAGATGATCATAGGTTCATAGGTAGGTACTAGGCTATCGGCCCAAGGGCCAAAGCAAGCATAGCTAACAGTGTATTGGCTTCCGCCACCCATGTATTGTTAAATTCCTGCCCCTCTATCAAGCAGTGCCCCAGACATGATCCCAGGGGCGAACGTCCTATCACCCATCCACTTATCAAGTTTCTTTTTGAATAATGACAATGATGAGCTCTGCTTGATGTGGATGGGAATTTTGTTCCAGAGCATGGGAAGTCTCTGGGGCAAGAATCTATTCCGCCAGCATGTCCTATGTATTGTTGTGGTGAGGTTTAGGTCCCTAGAGCATGTGGCTCGGGGAGTTTGGGATTTCTTCAAGTGGAGCATGTCCAACAATTCCGGGTTTGACATAGCTTTGTATGTCAGACAGAGGTCTCCTCAGAGTAAGCTGTATGCGACCGAATAGAGTTTGAGTTTCTTGAGCCGGTCGGCATAGGGCAATTGTTTGAGGCCAGCAGTCCTCTTGGTGAGGTACTTTTGGGGCCTCTCAAGTTGTTGTTTGTGTCTTGTGAGGTACATCCCAAATGGGGCATTGTATTCAGTGAGGGGTCTGATAAGTGAAGAGTAGAGGGGAATGATAACTTCCTTATTCCTAGATGCAAACCCTTTTGTGATTAGGTGGACCACATAGAAAGATTGTCTGACCACTGTGGCAATGTGGTTATCAAAGGAGAGGCTATTATCCACTTGGGTCCCAAGGTCTCTTATCACACTTTCTGTGTTAAGTGAACTTCCCCCTATTTGGTAATTCATGGGTGCCATGCTTTTACCAAAGGGGATAACAATGCACTTTTTGGCATTTAGCTTGAGGCCATGATGTTGACACCAGGTTTTTGTCTTGGTGAGACCCTTTTGCAGGATGTCTACGTCAGCAAGGGAATCGATAATGGCACCTAGTTTGCAGTCATCCGCTAACTTGGTTAGCCATAGACCCTTGGTGTTTGCTTGCACTTCAGAGAAGTATATACCAAACAGGAGAGGTCTCAAGACTGAACCCTGGGGTACACCACTTGTCACTGGTTTGGAGTTGGATCTGGAGTCTGCAACTCTTACTGTGTGGGTTCTGTCCGTAAGCCAGTTGGCTACCCATATCGTGACGTAAGGGTTTATGTTAAAGTTGATGAGTTTATCTATGATTCCTGAATGAGGGATAGTGACAAAGGCTTTAGCAAGGTCCAGGTAGGCTGTGTGGACTACCTTACCCTCGCCTATGGCCTTAGTAACTATTTCAAAGAAGTCTACCAGATTTAGGAGACATGACCTACCTTTTACAAATCCGAATTGGGTAGCATCCAGAATTCAGAGGTTACCAATGTCTTTGTTTATGAGCTCCATGATGACACACTCCATTGCCTTGTCAGGCTAATAGGTCTGTAGTTCCCGGGGTCTGTGGCAGTTTCTCCTTTGTGGAGTGGGATAACCGTTGCTGTGCGCCATTCTGTGGGCATATAGCCTGCGGTGAGGCTTTGATTGAACATGGATTTTAGGTGGGGGGGCGAGTTCATTTTGGACGCTCGGTTTTTGGTTTTAGAGAGTTCCATTTTTACCTGTGTGTTTGTGATTACCGGGGCTTTACAACCATCTGGTATAGTTATAGGCCTTTTGGGGGTATGGGGGGAGTAAAGTTTGCACTGAACCTGTCTGCCATTATGTTGGCAATATCAGCTGGCAATATTTTGTGCCGTTCTATTGTAGCTCGGTGCAGAGCTGGGTGTTGCCATGGAGGTTCTTGACATAGCTAAAGAATGCCTTGTGGTTGTCTTTGGAAAACGTGGCAATTTTTCTTTCAAAATTAGCTTTGGAGGATTTTATGAGGGATCTTAGTTTCTTACTGAGACCAGTCAGTGAGTTCCTCCATACCTAGGTTTTTACTCTCTTTTGTAACATTTTCTTCCTTCTGTTGTAGAGTTTGTTAATGGCAGGGGCCACCAGATTGGCTTCCTTTTTTTAGAGGACAGCGTCTTGGTTTTGTTGGGGATAGCACGATTCATGCACTCATGCAGGTGCTTGTAGAGTGCATTTGTGTAGGATTCAGCAGTTGTGACTGTATTGACTGTGTTATCCATTTGCAGGGGTGTCGTGAAGTTAGTCACCTCAGTTTTGAGTAGCGTGAAGTTTGCTTTGGAAATTTTTTTTACGATGGTTTCCTTGTGTGGGGGTGGGGTCAGGATGTGGGTATCTAGGGTGATTTGTTTATGGTCTGATCTAACAAGCGAGGTGTTAATCTCTGGTGTTGAGCACCGGTCACCCATGTTGGTGATGACCAGGTCCAGAATATTGTTGCCCCTGGTGGGGGTGTTGACTAGTTGATCCAGGGCGTTACAGTTAATAAATTCCAGGAATCGTTGAGCAAGGGGGTTATTACAAGAGTAGTTTTCCCAGTTTATGTTAGGGTAGTTGAAAGCGCCCATTATTATGGTGTTTGGTTGGACCCTCATTTTTTCCAGTGTCTCCAGGAACGAGGAGTGAGGGTCCTGGGTCATGTATAACAAGCTACAGTTTGGAATGCATTTTTGCCCTGGCTTAGTTGCACTTGGATAATTTCAGAGGCATTGTGTTTTACAACTAGCCTGGAGGTGTGAATGTCCTTAATAAATATGGACACATCTCCACCCTTCGTGTTTCGGTCTGGGTTTTGTGTCCGAAACGTGTGGTATGAATTATAGCCTGGTAGTGCTGGCGTGCTGTCGGGAGCCTTGAACCAGGTCTCAGTCACTGCACAGATATCGATGTTCTCCATTTTGAGGAGTTCCTCGAGTGAGTGCATTTTGAGGTTTAGACTCCTAACATTGAGTAACATTGCCCTCAGTTTTTTGTTACCTGTAGTTCTTATGGTGGTGGGTTTGTTTTTTTGAGCCTTGCCTAAAAAAGGCACTATAGAGGCAGCAAGAGCCTTGGCCAATATCCTGAATCCCAGGGGTGACAGGTGCAGGCCATCTCTGGCAAAGCATCTTGGCCTGTCAAGCATGTCATCCCAGGCAGACAGATACTGGAGCCTGTTTTGAATGACAGCAGAAGCTTAGCCAATTGTTGAAGTTGATCATCTTATCCTTGTACTGTGGTATCATTTTTGGTGAAGGCAGGATGCTACTCAGGGCTAGGGTCATACCTGTCTGGGCTACAAGATCGGAGAGCTCTTCCATGTATCTTTTCAGGTAGTCCAGGGAGGTACGTCTCAGGTCATTTACACCAACATGGACTATGACATAGTCATATTTGTACTTGCCTTGTAGTGACCCGAGTGCATGCATTATGTGGCGGATTCTGGCACCTAACAAGCAGCTGACAGTAACCTTGTCTTTGTTCACCCTGGTGAGTGGGACATCGGTGTATCCGACTATACAGTCACCTATCACTAGTGTGTTGGGTATGTTGTTTTACCTTATGGGCTGTGGTATTGCGGCACACTGAGTTTGTGGGCTTTGTGTTGTTTGGGGTGTGTTGGTGGGAGGAGGTTGTTTGTGTGTCTGCTTTGGAGGTCTCTGTTGCCTAGGCAGATTTAGATTTTTAATCAGAGCCTCCATATATGTCTTGGTGTTTCTGTGTGTGGGTTTTGGAGGTGTTGGTTTAGTTGGTCTATGTGTTCTGTATCTTATTCATCTCAATTTCATTCTCCAGGCCAGATGGCGTCTGATGATGAAGCCACATTATCCCCTACTACAGAAATTGCAATGTCCACACAAAATACAGTAGGGTTTTCTGTTAGGGCTGCAAACCTCCAATTTCCCAGAGTCACTGAAATATGGAAAATTTTTTCAGTATTCAAAGCCAGTGGCAGCTGGTGACATCAAATCAAAGGGGGGCTGCAGGAGACAGCTGAATGGGTGGGGCCAATGAGAAGGAGTGCATCCAACTAGAAAGGGGAGGAGCTATGCTCAAAACCACAAAAACTGGAACGTTAATTAAATACGCTGCCCTGGGTGCCAAACCATCATTATGAGAGTCCAATCAAGACAAAATGAAGTGTAGAAAAAAATATTTCAATGCATTGGCTGCATGAAAGCTTACTTAATATCTAGATGGAAACAAAAAGGTTGTGAGGCATGAAAAAATAAATTAGTTTTTAAATACATTACTGGAATGCCAGTCAAAAAAGACTGCGGTAGCGTTGTCGCCTCATAGCAAGATGTTGTCCCGTTCGATTCTCAGCTAGCGTGTCTTCTGTGTGGAGGCATACATGAATGGGGCATGCCTTCGTTGAAGGTTGTACGTCAGGGCTGGTAACCCGGTACTTAAAAATCCATTACCAATCATTAGCGGACAGGAGTTTCGCTGTGGCAACCCCTAACCTGGAAAAGCCGAAAGACACAAACAAACTAGAATGCCAGTCAAAATCAAGTACAAGAAAAACAAGCGGCACTCAACTCAAACCACTTCTCCTTGTACTGCATTTCTAATTATAATTTATATTCAGCTTTATAAAAGTACCAAGTAACATGCTGAAAGTAACAATCTCTGTGATATTCCCACTTGCAAAAATGTTTCTTATCCAAAAAAGACCTTCTGCCTGACAACAACTGTCTCCTTGTTTCATGGGGAAAACATGATCAAAGTAAAAAATGAACAGCAAACAATAAACAAGCTCAAGAAAAATTGTTTAAAGGATTACTGCACAGGTTATGGACCACACATGATAGATTGGCATTCTGTTTAGTTTACGGGTAAAGCCTGCAAAGATGATTGCAAGTGTCCAACAAAGGTAATGAGCTTCTTAAAATACTGTAATCTTGTCCTTTAGTAAAAATACTGTCATATGCATTTTAATACCCAAGGCTTATATGTTATCTAGTTATGTAAGTATTCTCTGCTTGCCAGCAACAAAAAGGCTTTCAATGTTAGTAATTATTTAACAGTATGCTTACTAAAACTTACTTGCATCTTACAGTCTCAGACAAGCTTGCCTGATGGTCATGAAAGCATTGCTACTTAAACACAGAGCAACGGGCACTTTCTGAATAATAAGAAGCATAAATCAACAGTATAAAAATATGACAGAAAACCAGAACATTCTGCAAAGTCAAGCAAGGACAGATGAAAAGCCATTGTTGTACTTGTGTCTGCCTTGAATGGGAAGATATTCTGCACACTGCATAACTGCTCCTTGCCTTGCTTGGACACATCCAGAGTCACTACATTGGGGAGTGGGGTGCAACAAGTGTGTCACAATTTGAAATGTCTCTGGCTGACTGTGATGGCCCTGACATATTTGTCTCAACCTCAGAGCAAGAAATCTGGACAAAGCCATACACAGAAGTGGGACAAAGGACCAAAAATAAGGACAATATTTAAATATTGCTCTTATAAACTTTCTAACATTTCTAACAGAATAGTAGGTTTTGCATTAGTATGAATTTTCAGAAAGGTATGAAATCTGAAACTCAGATGTCTGTCATTATTTTATAACTTCAGTCTTTAATGATTTGCCAGTAATTTGCCCAAAAACCACAATTTTATGAAAAATGAACCAAAAATGTGAAGCGAAAATGTAAAATAGCCACACAATACAGCTGGCAGCTGGGAACCTGTCAAAGAAGGGACACTTTTAATATTAGTACTGTTAACTTGAGCAGCTGACAAAATAAATCTACATGCATTTTTGAAATAAAAGTAATCTATAACTCTGATTATTATAGTTATTTATTAATTCTAAACCCTCCACGTTTTCTTCCAAAATTGCCATTTTGCTGAGGGGAGTATTAGAGGGAGAGCAACATTTTGAGCCAAAATTGGGGACAGTTGAGAGGTTTGGACATGCCTGATTCTATAAAGCAATTTATTTGCACATACCTCTCAACCTGTTAACTCAGGAAATCTGGACAATGCCAAATATATTGGGGGAACATACAAACAGTACTAAAAATTGCTCTTGTATAAACTTAGTTGATAGATAACAGGTCTTGCATTAGCATGCATTTTTTTGAAGGTTATGAAGTCTGAAACTTAATGTATGTCATTATTTAGTGACTTAATTCCTAAATGATTTGCTAGAAAACCACAAATTTTATGAGGAACACACCAACAAGAACCAAAAATCTATTAATTCTGTGAAAATCTGGACAGTTGAGAGATATAGTTCAGCCGGGGCTGTCTTTGAGTTTGCCGTCCTTCCCCCTCACAAAATGATGGTTGAATGGAGCCCCCCCCCCCCACAACCATTCCAATGTCCCATTACTTGGCTATTTACCATAAACACTGTAATGTGCATACCGAGTTACTTCTACAATTTGGATTTCATTTGAAAGTTTTATTTTGCATTTTACAGCACAAACACTAAGACATCTGCAAAACAATGCAATGCAGTCTCACAATGAACATAGACTTAGCATTAAAACTTCTCTGCCCTTGAAACTCGCATTCATTGAAACAGTATTGAAATCCACATTCAAAGAAAATGGATTTGGCTAGTATAAAGATTAACTTTGGGCTGTTTTCAAATGATAGGCCCTTTGCACACAAAACATACATGTGTTGTGTGATACACCTTCCTGATTGTATTAAATTATATTCCTTGTATAATACAGTACAGTTGTTAGAGGGTGCTTTAATTTTGTTTTGAACATTTTTCCAGTAAACAATGAAGCAAAATGCATGCACCAATAATGATAAAGCTGCCCAACTGAGAACATTTCCATCATAAAAGTCTACTCAAACTTCTACAGTCCACCAGTATCAGTAAATATGCACAATCTCTGCAGAAGTAAAAGTCTTCTAAATAATTTCGCATTAAAGAGATCTGTAACTAATGAAGAGGTTGCTGCTAGCAAACAACTTTTTATTTGATTGTTTCATCTACAAATAAAGTGACTGTTGCCCTTGAGGAATAAATTGCCTATGTTACATTAAAAAATGATAAGCTAGTAATATTGTAAAAGGAAATGGATGGCAAACTGATAACAGGTTCATAGTTACTAGGTATCTTAACCAAGGAGGACATTCTCAGTACGGCAGCATCCACCCCCTGTGGGAGTAGAACCCACAGCCTTCTGCATCTAAAGCAAGTACACTACCTGTTGTGCTATTAATAATGCAAGCAGACCCAGCATAAGTAGCACTAAACTTCCCTTCCCCTGCACTTCTCAGCTAAAATCTACTCAACACTCAACTGTATCTCTCAACTTTGCAGCACAAGAAGTCTGGAAAAAGCCAAAGTTTATTGCGGGGGGGGGGGGGCAAAAGCCCAAACACTAGGGACACATTTTAAACATTGCTTGCATAATCTTGGAAAGTTGCTAGAATAAAATGATGTGTTACCACCATACATTTTACTGCCAAGACTTGAACCCTGGACCCTGTGTAAAACAGTCAGAGCAACATACCACTATGCCAAATCAGCTGTTTTGTGAAAGAGAGGAAGACAAATGGCTACCATTTAGTGAATTCAGTTCTCACCATAGCTGTCAACCTCTTAGCACAAAACACCTGGACAAAGCCAGTAATGGGGGGCTACAGCCCTCAAACATATTCACTGAATTCCGTTCTCACCATAGCTCTCAACCTTAGCACAAAAAAACCTGGACAAAGCCAATAATGGGGGAATACAGTCCCAAAAATAGGGACAAATTTCAAATATTCAACTTATAAACTTAGAAAATTGCTAGAATAAAAGGTTTTGTGTTACTATGTACTTTCTGAAGAATATGAAGTCTGAAATTCAAATGCCTGTCAATTTTATTTATTTAACATTTGTTAACCAGGAAAGTCTGACTTGGAACAAAAGCCAATTTTCAGCAGAGGCCCAGGGAGAAATACTACAGACACATGTCTTTGTAACATGGGAGGACACCAGAGCAAACCCACACACAAACACAGGAAGGACACACAAAATCCACACAGAAGGCACCCCAGCCAAGAATTAAATGAGAGAACCTGTAGCTGTGAGGCAACAATGCTACCACTGCACCATCAACTATTTAAGGAATTGAAAATTCAGAAACCACAGATTTTTATGAGGAACGGAACAGAACAAAATACGAGGCAAAAATCTGAAAAAGTTTCATAAATGGTGGTGGGTAAGGAATCCAGGCTCTTGTTACCTGCACCCAGGGCACAAGGTTCAAGCCTGAGGTATTCTCTAACCACCAGCAGGTATCCTGAGTTCTCTATAGGCATCAACTGGTGCCTTTTACACACACACACAATAACGTACCTACAATAATGCTGCTGAAATAAACCAAAGCTGTTCCACACAACACACACACACAGGTATGCGAGTGAGATAACAGCTGCATTGATAATTGTGTGTGTGTGTGTGTGTGTGTGTGTGTGTGTGTGTATGTGTATGTGTGTGAGAGAGAGAGTGAGTGTGCGTGTGTGTGTGTGTGTGTGTATGTGTGTATGTGTGTGTGTGTGTATGTGTGTATGTGTGTATGTGTGTGTGTGTGTGTGTGTGTGTGTGTGTGTGTGTGTGTGTGTGTGTGTGTGTGTGTGTGTGTGAGAGAGAGAGAAGTATTAAGATACAACGAAAGAATGATATGAGAAAGGTGCACTGCACAACTGCAACTTTGAATGGAACTCCATGAACACAGAGTGCCACATTTCCATTCATGTATGAAGGGAGATGTCACCTTTACTTATGGACAGAAGCAGCAGCGTTGCAGGTCTCTCATTCACACTTTTGAAAAGTTTATTTTGCACCAGAACATTACAAAGGAAACATTATATCAAAACATAATAGAAATGCATACAAAAATTCAACACCTACATACTGTGAAGATGGGTTATGGGGAGGCATCAAAATAAAAACAGTTGAAGCAATTCACATTCCCCAGAGCAAAGGGCAAAGCTGTAACATCAAAGTACAGAACAGCTTGCAAATATATATTGTCAAAGGCAATTTCACTGCATAAAGACAAAGCTGATAAAAGTTTCTATAAAGATAGAGCAGGTAAGGCAGCATTCAATTATCTAAGGAGCTACAACTGCCAAGGTTGAGAAGCTTTATGAAACCCAATAACCCTGGCTTTAAATTCAGGAGGAGTGTAGCTGAGTAACAGGTATCATGCTGAGCAGGTGACTTGAATATGCAGACATCATGATTCCTCAGTGAATGAATGCAAATCAGTGTTCATCCAAAGACAAAGAAGAAGAAGGTGTGATGCATATGCATGGGAATTCAAAGTTAGAGGAAATGGCCTACGACATTTACAGGCATCTCAACAGCAGCATCTGATTAAGTATTGTAAATTGGACAGAGGAAGCCAGTTTTTAAACTGCAGATCCACATTAATATTCACACATTAGTGTGTCCTAAAACAGTTACAAAAAAGGAAGGGCCGGACATCTAAAAGTAACCAAAAAGGCATATACATGCGCTCTTGTGCAGGCTCTATTCCACTGACAAGAAAACCAGCCATGCTAAGCACAGCAAACTGTTTGCCCATTTCTGTGTATTTTAGTACACCTCTTGTTACATAAGGAAATATTACAAGACATCTAATGAAATTAATAGAGAACATGGATGCTGTCAGTACAATGCACTACCAACTGACTAGCAATTAATGGTTTCCTTGTGTGGCTACCACCATACAGACTGCTTATGCACGTTGCTTCATAAAAGTACGCCAGACTGAATGCAAGCATCAGTCTGAGCAGATGAAGGGATTATGACAGATGTTTTAAACTGAGAAAGAAAAAAATATGAGAAAAAAATAAAAAGGAAACCCTAAATATTTTCACTGTTAGGCTGGATCGAGGAACAACAACATCCCAACACTATAAGTGGTATATAGGCTCACATGTTAACAGAAGGTTAATAGGTTAACGACCATAGAGGCCTTTGAAGCCTAGCCATATATATATCAAGAGTTGCCCCACTTGGTGGTGGCTATATGAGAGAAGTTTGCACAGGTAAGATCTATGGTAGTTAATAAAAACTTCCTCTGCCCAGGAGGGACATGAGCATGACACCAGCAGTGAATTAGGTGTCACCCATACATTGATCTATGCTGCGTTTGAAGAAGTTCATGGAGGTGCTATGTTCCACATGAACTTGGAGCTTGTTCCTGAGAAGTGGCAGTCTCTGGGAGATACATCTATCTGTCCAGCATGATCTCCTCATGTCAGCAGCTAAATTAAGATCCCTAGAAAGAGTGACCCCTGGGAAGTTTGAATAAAGAATATGCAGCATTTCGATCAGGGCCTGGTCAATGTACACCCTCTAAGCCAGACACAGGTCATCCCTTAGCAACCAGTTGTACACACAATACAGTGACAGGGCTTTTAGTTTTTCCATGGAAGACTTGGTGAGTAACCTGTTTAGGCTGTCCAATTGTCGCAGGTGCCTGTTGGGGTACTGGCAAAAGGGAGCACTGTACTCAAACATTGCTCTGATGAGGGCAAAGTATAATGGAATTAGACTATCCTTAGATCTGGATATGATGCCTTTACTTATAAGATGTACCATATAGAAAGATTTTTTTGCTACGTTGGATATGTGATGGTCAAAGTTCAGGTTGCTATTAACCTGAGTACCCATATCATGTACCACTCAAAAACAGGCTACATTCCAAGTCAATGGAAAATGGACAATTGTCATCAATCCCCCACACAAGGCTGGACCAATCAACTCAACCAAGGGACTACAGACCCATCAGTCATTAAACATAATTTGCCAAGCAATAGAACAAATTATCCATGAATAGGAGTTTATTGGTTACCTACAGACTTTTGACGCATCCTCATAGGTTCATAGGTAGGTACTAGGCTATTGGTCCAAGGGCCTACGTAAGCCTAGCCAACAAGGTTCCATGGCTTACGCCACCCAAGAAAGTTATTTTCCTGTACCACTGTCGAGCAGAGACACAGAAGTGATCCCCGGGGTGTATTTCCTATTTCCCATTCACTCATCAAGATTTTTCTTGAAGAGTGCTAATGAAGAACTTTGCTTGACATAGATGGTAGCTTGTTCCAGAGTATAGGAAGTCTCTGGGACAGGAATCTATCCCTCCAGCGTGTCCTGTTTATTGTGGTGACAAGGTTTAGGTCCCTAGAGCGTGTAGCTCGGAGGGATTGGGATTTCTTTAGGTGTAGCATGTCCAACAGCTCTAGGTCTGACATAGCTTTGTACGTTAGGCAGAGATAGCCTTGGAGTAGCCGATGTACTACGGAGTAAAGCTGGAGTTTTTTGAGGCGGTCAGTGTAGGGCATTTGTTTGAGGCCAGTAATCCTCTTTGTGAGGTCCTTCTGTGGCCTTTCCAGCTGCTGCAGATGTCTTGTGAGGTACATTCCAAAAGGGGTGTTGTACTCTATAATGGGTCTAATGAGCGTTGAGTAGAGGGGAACAATGACCTCTTTTTTCCTAAATGAGAACCCTTTTATGATGAGGTGTGCCATATAGAAGGACTTCCTGACTACTGTGGCAATGTGACTATCAAAGGAAAGACTACTGTCCACCTGGGTCCCAAGGTCTCTTATCACACATTCGGTGTTAAGTAGATTGCTGCCTATGAGTACAGAATTTTTACCAAAGGGGATGACACTGCACTTTTTGGCATTGAGTTTTGAGGCCATGGCTCTGACACCAGGCATCTGTCTCAGTGAGACCCTTCTGTAGGATGTCCACATCATTTGGGGACTTGACTATGGCTCCTAGTTTGCAGTCATCGGCGAACTTTGTTAGCCAGAGGCCTTCTGTGTTAGCCTGTACTTCAGAGAAGTAGATACCAAACAGGAGAGGCCCCAGGACAGAACCCTGTGGTACTCCACTTCTCACTGATTTGAGGTCAGATTTGGAGTCTGCAACTTTTACAGTGTGAGTTCTGTCAGTGAGCCAGTTGGCAACCCATCTTGTGACGTAGGGATTTATACCTAGTTTAGTGAGTTTAGCTATAATTCCAAAATGGGGGATGGTGTAGAAAGCCTTGGCGAGGTCAAGATAGGCACTGTGAACCACCTTACCTCATCCACGGCTTTAATGACTGCCTCAAAGAAGTCGATCAGGTTCAGGAGGCATGATCAGCCTTTCACAAACCCGAACTGGGTGGGATCCAGAGTTTGGAGGTTACCAATGTCGTTGTTTATGAGTTCCATGAAAATACGTTCCATGGCCTTACAGACCAGGCTCGTCAGGCTAATAGGTCGATAGTTCCCGGTATCAGTGGTGGCTCCCCCTTTGTGGAGTGGGATAACTGTTGCTGTGCACCATTCAGTGGGCACAAAGCCTGATGCAAGGCTATTATTGAACATGGTGTTTAAGTGGGGAGCCAGTCCGTTCTGGCGTTCATGTAAAACGCAGCCTGGGATGTTGTCTGGTCCCATGGATGCTGTGTTTTTGGCTTTTGAGAGTGCAGCTTTTACCTGCGTAGTTGTGATTACAGGGACTCTGCATTCTTCCTGTATAGATATGGGCCCTTTAGGGGATGAGAGGGGGGTAAAGTTAGCACTGAACCTATATGCCAGTATGTTGGCAATATCAGTTGGTTCTGTAATTTTCATGCCTTTGTGCTGTAACTCAGAGCAGATCTGAGTATTGCCATCTAGATTCTTGACATAGCTATAGAATGCTTTGTGGTTGTCCTTGGATTTAGTGGCAATTTTGTTTTCGTAGCTAGCTTTGGAGGATCTTATAAGGGATCTCAGCTTCTTACTGAGGCTGACTGGGGAGCTCCTCTATGCATGGGATTTTACTCTCTTTTGCAACAGTTTCTTCCTTCTATTGTACAGTTTGTTTATGGCAGGGGACCACCAGATTGGCTTCCTTTTTTTGGAGGATGGCATCTTGGTTCTGTTTGGGATATTCATGCACTCGTGTAAGTGCTTATAGAGTGCATTTGTGTAGGATTCAGCAGTTGTAACTGTATTCTCCATCTGCATGGGTGTCAAGAAGTTCACCACTTCTGTCTTAAGAAGCATGAAGTTGGCTTTGCAGAACTTTTTTACCATGGTTTCCTTAATGGGAGGTGGGGCGGGATGTGGATATCAAGGGTGATAAGCTTATGGTTGGATTGGACCAACGAGGAGTTGACTTTAGGTGTGGAGCACTGGTCACTCATGTTGGTAATGACTAGGACTAGGATGTTGCCCCTGGTGGGGGTGTGGATAAGTTGATCTAGGGCACTGGAGTTTATGAATTCCAGAAAGTGTTGCGCTAAGGAGTTGGTACATGAGTAGTTTTCCCAGTTAATGGTGGGGTAGTTGAAGTTGCCCATTATTAGGGTGTTTGGTTGAACCCTAATATTTTCCAGTACATCAAGAAAAGAGGAGTGGGAATCCTGGGCATGGTGGGGGATCTGTAGCAAGCTACAATTTGGATTGCAATTTTGCCCAGAGTTAGTTGCACTTGGATAACCTCGGATGCATTATGCTGAGCCACTGGCCTGGAGGTGTGGATATCCTTAATGAATATGGACACACCTCCGCCTTTGGTGTTTCGGTCCAGGTTACATGGCCGAAAAGTGTGGTATGAATTATAGCCTGGTAGTGCAGGGGTGCTCTCTGGAGCCTTGAACCAGGTCTCAGTCACTGCACAGATATCGATGTTCTCCATTTTAAGGAGTGCCTCGAGTGAGTGCATTTTGAGATTTAGACTTCTAGCATTGAGTAGCATTACCCTCAGTTTTTGCTTGCCTTTTCCTGTTATGGTGGTGAATTTGTTATCTGAACCCTGCCTAAAAAGGGCACTATAGGGGCAGCAAGAGCCTTAGCCAGTATCCAGAATCCCAGGGGCTACAAGTGCAGGCCATCTGTGGCATAGCATCGTGGTCTGTCGACCATGTCATCCCAAGCAGACAGATACTGGATCCCCTTAGAGTGACACCAGAAGCTTAGCCAATTGTTGAAGTAAATCATTTTGTTCTTGTACTGTGGTATCATTCTGGGCGATGGCAGAATGTTACTCAGGGCTAGGGTCATACCTGCCTGCGCTACAAGATCAGAGAGCTCTTCCATGTAGTCCAGGGAGGTACGTCCCAGGTCATTCACACCAACATGGACAATGACAGAGTCATATTTGTACTTGTTGTAGAGTGACCTAAGTGCATGGGTTACATGGCGGATCCTGGCACCTGACAGGCAGCTGACAGTAACCTTCTCCTTGTTTAGCCTGGTGAGTGGAACATCAGTGTGCCTGACTATAGAGTCACATATGACTGGTGTGTTGGGTACGTTGTTTTGCCTTATTGGCTGTGGTTGAGTGGCACACTGACTCTGTGGGCTGTGTCTCATTTGGGTTGTGTTGGGGGAATGGAGGTTGCTTGCGTTTCTGCTTTGGAGGTCTCTGTTGCTTAGACAGATTATTATTGAGAGCCTCCGCGAATGTTTTTGTGTTACTATGTGTGGATATTTGGTGGTGTAGATTTAGTGAGACTATGTGATGAGTGTGGTGTGGTGCAAGTGTTTACCTTCTTCTCATGACTGTCAAGTTCAATCTTGGTTGGAGAGAGCTTTGCCTCCAGTTTGGCTAGATAAGTGCATCTGTCACATGTTGTAGTGTTGAGTGGTAGGAGCAGAGGGTTGTTTGTGTACATGAGGCAATTTCTACATTGCTTCATTATGCCAGATTCATCAGATAGGCAGTTGAGAACACTGGGAGCTGACCCTTGGACATGCCTGAATAAAAAACAGTTTTCCTCTAGATAAGCAAGGAAAGTGAGTACAAGAACTGTTTTTCTCTAAGCAAGTGAGAATAAGTGCAAAAACTGTTTTCCTCTAGGTAATGAGGAAGATTGAGTGCTATAGTAATTAGTAGCTTATTTAGTGCTTACAAGTTCTGAACAAGTGCTGAGCATGAATAAGCAAATTTAAGTGCTAAAACTAAGAATCTTTATCTGCACTAGACGAGTTACAGGACAGAAGCAAGTGCAAATGCAGGCTTTCAAATCAGAAAGTTGGGAGAGATGAAAGATTTCCCAAATGGCCAATAACTACAATTTCTGGGCCAGAACCACTACTTATGTGGTAGACAGGTTAACTAGTGCTTACCACACCCACTGATAAGCTAGAAGGCTTCCCTCCAACACAGAAAGGCTTGGGGGTCTCAGAAGCTTACATACAGTCCTGGATACAGCAAATGTGTATCTGGAACACTAGTTACAGGAAAGGTAGGAAAGAGGCTTACAGTTTTTTTTTTTCAGAAAAGTAGCAAAAACAATTCACATGCAGTGCAAGCTAGCACACTTGAGTATGTAGCAATATTAGACCAAACACAGTTTAAAAATGCAATTAAATTAAAAAGGACTAAAAGCAAGTACAGAAAGAGTTTATTAGGTAGAAAGTGGTAAAGAGATGGGACTGGGGGAGTGTCCCAGATCAAATCTACAGTGGGGTGGGTAACTGCAAAAGCCACCAAATTTAAACTACAAACCAAAAATAGGGAGGGTGGGTGGGACAAAACAGTTTCAACAGAGATCTAAGCAACAACTAACAGTACAAACTTTAAAACCAAAACAATATACTCCGCTCTATATATTTGCAGGTCAGTCTCTCAGGACAGTGAGACAACAGTTTCAACAGAGATCTAAGCAACAACTAACAAACTCTATAACCAAGAAAAATATACTCAGCTCTGTATATTTGCAGATAGTCTGTAAGGCAGCGGCCTTAGGTCAACTGGTGCCCTAGGCAGAAGGGCTCCATGGCGCCCCCACCACACCAGATAAATACAGGAAAAGCACACCCTACTAGAACGGTGCCGTAGGCGACCGCCTAGTTGGCCTATGCCTAAGGCTGGCTCAGAACACAGGTTCCAGCAGATAGTCTGTAAGGTAGTCTCTCAGAACACAGGTTCCAGCAATATGTCTTTGCTATCCAAAGGTCATGGCTAGTTAACTATTATACTTCGAGAGGGTCACCAAGGCAATGGATGACAGTAAAGCAGTGCATATGAAGTATGTTCATCTGGCAAAGTCATTCATTACAAAACCCTGCATATCCATTGTCTAACTGTTGGAGCTAGGTGTAATTCCTTACGCAAATCACTGGACTTTTGACTGGCTGACACAGAGGACACATTAATTTTGAATTGGTGAGACTACCTCCCCCAAGACAGCAGTCACCATCACATTACCCCATGGCTCTGTGCTTTGTCTGCTCCATTTTGACAACTGCTTCTGTGAAGTCAAGGCTAATGTTGAAGGGTTCTGGCTCACCAAATTTGTAGTTTTATATAAATTGGGAGCTATTTCTGATTGCCACCCAAGTCACCAACATCTGGCAAATGGGTGTAAGACAGACAAATGACTGGTGATGAAGCTGTGGTCTAAAAGCTGTGTAAACTGGCACGGCCGCTTACTTTAATGAGCATGGCCAAGATGTGGTACAGGTAAGTGCTTGGGAGTTTAATGGTCAAGTAGTGTTTGGGTGTGTGTAATTGTGTGTATGTGGAGGGCTACATATGGGAGTGTGTGTCTGACTGGCAGGTAGCAGTAGGGGGTATGGTGGTGTATGTGTGCATGGTGGAATGGATGTGTGTGGCTGTGACTGCAATCAGATGGGGAATAGGGTGTGTGTGTGTGTGTGTGTGTGTGTGTGTGTGTGTGTGTGTGTGTGTGTGTGTGTGTGTGTGTGTGAGTGGCTTGGGGTAGTTGTCATATCTCTACACACCCTTAGTCTAATAGCAAAGCCTGCAGTATTGGTCCAGGGGAGCACTGACACTAGGGATGTCTTGAACTACATAGGTCAAAGGATACAAGAATTCTTTAATTCCATGGAAATGGGAAACAATAACCACCAAGGATATCCTCCCATGCTGTAACAGTACTTGAAATGGGGATCGGGAAAACAATAGACATCAATGATATCCTATCATGCTGTAACTGTACTTATAAACAATGGGGATAAAGGAAAAAGTAGCTATCAGGAATAACATTGCATGTGATAATGGCATTAATGCATAGCAGGAATGAGGGACCCTCTAGATACCTGGGTAGTCTATCTAGCATGGCCTAAAGGTGTACACAGTTAAAAGAAAAATGTGATGCAGGAACTCCTGTACAGCATGGATACTATTAACTAATGTTCCTTTGTGCCTTAAAAGGCAGTGAAAGGGGATTTGAACCCTGTCCCCCCAACTTCAAGTATTAGTCCTTTGTGCTACTCCTAGACATCATGGATGCCCTGTAAAAAAAAAAAAAAAAAAAAAAAAAAAAAAGATTATAGAAGAGAAAAAATATACTACAAGTAAAAAGGATTTTAAACCTTCACCCCTTGCTACAACAAACATCTGCACTAACCCACTGTGTTAACCGATAACTTAGTACAGCAGGGTTTTTTAAAAAATGTATACTGAGGATCTTAAGATCTTAGATACTGCTGCGGTGGTACAGCGGTTGCGTTGTTGCCTCACAGCAAGAGGTTCTCCCGTTCGATTCTGAGCTAGTGTGCAGGGAGTGCCTTCTGTGTGGAGTCTGCATGTCCTCCCCGAGTCGAGTGGCCTCCGAAAGACATGCGTGAATGGGTGCAGCTTCACTGAAGGTTGGGCATCGGGCTGGCAACTCGGCACCATAAAAATCTACTGCCAATCATTAGCGGACCGGAGTTCCGCTGTGGCAACCCCTAACAGGGAAAAGCCGAAAAGACAAACAACAACATACTGAGGATCTTAGATAGTATTCCATACCTGTAACAGTTTGTGACATATGAAAGGGAGGCACAGGGTACTGGAGACATTTCTGTCAACCTCATACTGCAGAACAGGACAAAATGGGCTTAAATTAAATGCAAAAAAACTGCACTACTGGCACATTTAGTAGGCAATCCCCTAAAGCATACAGCATAGACAATACTTCACTTCAAAATGAAACATTGGGCGGGCCCTTGGATCATGGGCTGCATCTTTCATCATAATATGACAACACTAGTTAGAAAATCTGGAATATCATCCAGATTTTGAAAAGTCAAGGGTTCTTTATATTCAGCGTTGATTAGGGCAATTATTGAACATAATACACCCTCCAGACGGTACATGATTAGATCATATCAAATAATTAGAAAAAACCTCAGAGTTCCCCAACTAAGGAGATCACAGACTTGAAGCATTGCCCTTTACTCATGCCTCCTATAAAATCTTGAGGGGAAATCTGTCTCTTTCTTTTTGTGCAGTGATGATCATATCGATCATGGTCAAATAGGGGCCTAGGCAAGGTAATGGATTGGGTCCCCCAAAACACAGCAGTCTCCCAGCCACTCACAGCCATTCTAGTGTCCCATTACTTGGTTATTTCTCCCCAGTTACCATAAACGCTGTTTAAAACTAACAGTGTGCACACTATTTTCCTCCCGTTTAAAAAAAAAACCACATCTGGAGCCTTTCTCCCCTGGCCTCCGATGAAAATTGGCTTTGTTCCACGTTGGACTTTCCTGGTTAACAAATGTTAAATAAATAAATATTTTCTTCTTTAAATCCAAATAGCTAATCATTGCATAAGTAATTTAAAACTTATTTCAAATTTTGTCACACAAACACAGAGATATTTGCAAAACAAAGCAATACAGACTTCTCAATGAAAACAGATTTGGCATTAACAATACACTTTTCTGCACTTGAAGCTCACATTCATTGAAACAGCATTGAAATCCACATTCAAAGGAAATGCATCTGGCTAATAGTGCATTAAGTTTCCCTTTTGGTCTCTTTTCAAACAATAGGCTCCTTGCACATATTTGTAGGACCATGTATACATGCATGTGTATTTTGATTCTCCTTCCTGATTGTACTAAATTATATTCCTGTATACAGCACCACTTGTGAGAGTGTGTATCCAGTTTGTAGTTTTGAACATTTTCCAGTAAGCAGTCGAACAAAATGTATGAATCATTGACAAAACTGTACATTTTAGAGCACTTTAATCATAAAAGGCCAGTCAAGCTTCTGTAATTACAATCCACCAATATTAGTCAATAAGCATAATCTCTGCAGAAGTGAAAAATCATCTGAATAATTACACATTAAAGAGATCTGTAACTAACAAAGAGGTTGCTATTAGCAAACAATTTGATATTTACTGTTTCATCTACAAATTCAGTGCCTACTGCCCTTGAAGAATAAATTGCAGTTGCTACATTAAAAAAATAGTAAGCTAGTAATGCAACCGAGAGTAGATGGAAAGCCAACAAGTTCATAATTACAAGGCATCTCATCCCGAGGACACACTCAGGATGGCAGCACCCCCCCCCCCCCAAGTAATTCATCTGTATGCTGTGGGAGTAGAGACTGTATAACTGTGGAGCTCTTTTACTGGTCTAGGGGATGACGGTGATGGTTGCTAAAACTCCTGAATGAGGCTGTGTATGTGTTTGTAAGGGGACTTGCCTCCTGAAGTGAAACAGAAAAAAGAAATGCTTTTAACAAACAATCCTACAAGGGACTGGCTATGACATCTTCACTAGAGAAGCGTCTTAGTAAATGCAAGTAAACTCAACCTATTGTTTTACATACATTATATATATATATATATATATATATATATATATATATATATATATATATATATATACATACATATATATATATATATATATATATATATATATATATATATATATATACACACACACACACACACACACACACACACACACACACACACATTAAATCAGTTCACCATCTCAGTAATTAATCTGCTTATATGCATTTTTGCTACAATTACTGTTACAATAAACTGATCATAAACATTAAGACATTAATCTAATACCAGACATTATTCACTGCATGACAGTTCATTTTTGCTATGCCCACTTTATCCTGTAAAAGACTGCTTATTAGTTAACCAAAGTAATGAAGCAGATTAGTTTTAGGACACTATAAAGCCATAAATGTACAATTGCACAAATATATGTGGAACACAATCGGAAATGAGACTGGAAATGTTCCAATGGGATCTGTGCTCTATTCCAGTTAACAGAATTAATGTAGCCGTGCATCTGTGTATTCAGCTATGCGATGTGAACTAACCATAACAACCATAGCACATACCAGCATTTTGTTTGGTGTAGATTCTGCACTACAGAAGCACCTGGATTTCAATACCACCTCCCTTTAATAATACGATAACATACTACTTACCAATGAATCACACAGCCACTTAGACAGTAAAAAAAAAAAATGAACACACCAGCAACTTTTATTGCACTATATTGTATAAAGTACTATGATACACTGACCACATGAATAAAATGGGATTATACAACTATTGGGAGCTGGGTGAATTGAAAGAGTTTTACTATTGTGCATGTGGAAGACAATTTACACAATTGCTGAGGTACAGCAACAACTGAAGTAGTTGCTCAGACACGACTACCAGTACATAAACCACACATATTAAAAAGTAAATTATGCCGTGCTACTTTTAGGAATTCCAGCCTCAAAAAGATTAGATACATTTGATGGCACAGAAATGAAAGAAAATCAAAGGAACGCACTATATCAAAATACACCATATAACTGAATATATTAACATGCACTGGAACAACAGCAAGAAAAGTATTAAAATTCCTATAGCCATCGATGAGCAAACAAAGCAAAGATGCTGCAGACATTCAAAAGCACAAAGTACTTGCACTTACAATGCTAATAACCATTCTTTGCACAACCCATCAACAAAACAAAGAAGTTATTTACTTACCATAACGTTCCACGTGAGCTGTTCATCTCGCCTCCATTCATACAGATGGGTTCAGAGCTGATCCTCAGCTCCAAGTCAGCCTACTACAACGCTTGAGGTCTTCAGACAGCTTGAGGCCAAGTCCCTATCCCATGATGCACCTAGAGTTACTTGAGTTCTTGTTTGCTGCATGTAATAATACCATATGATATTCTATCACTCTATAAGAGAAAGCCATAGAAGGGTTGAGGAACCAGGAAGAATCTAGTATCTTGGTCCTCGAAAAACCCTGAAGGGGGTAGGAGGGTGGGAAGTAAGAATGAAGGCGAGATGAACAACTCACTTGGAATGTTATAGTAAGTACATAACTTCTTTATGTGAAGTTGTACTATCTCGCAGTTCATTCTTACAGATGTCACGGGTGGCTCACGGGAGTATGTTTTTCAGGACAGTAGACCCAAAGGAGGCCCTGTCATGAGTGATAAAGGTGTGAGGTCTTGACCAGGTGGCAGCTGCACAAATGTTCTCTATAGGAAGTCTAGCAGAAAAGGCAGATGATGTAGACACTGCTCTGGTAGAATGAGCCTTAATTTTGTGTTGTAAGGGCATATTAGCAGCTGAATAAACAAATGTGATACAATCGGATAACCACTTAGACAAAGGTGTTTTAGCCACTGGCATACCTTTTCTGGAATCTGAAAAGGAAATGAAAAGCTGTTCTGATTTCCTAAACTCTTTTGTCCTATCCAAGTAAAATCTGAGCTGTCTATGAACATCAAGCTTGTGCAGCATATACTCTTAAGTTGTTGGAGTGATTGGGGAGGAAACACTGACAAATCAATAATTTGGTTAAGGTTAGCTTCAGAACAAACTTTAGGCCAAAAGGAGGGACTAGTTCATAGTGAGACTCTGTTAGCATGGAAAATCAAATAAGGAGGCTTAATGGACAAGGTTTGAAGCTCTGACATTCTGCGGGCAGAAGTGATAGCTACTAAAAAGATAGTCTTCCATGGCAAATATTTCAAATCGCATGAGGAAGCTGGTTCGAAAGGAGGGAGAATAATGCAAGAAAGCATAAAATGTAGATTTCATGGGGTATAAGGGGATTTCACAGGTGGTCTGAGATGAAAAGTCCCTTTAAGAAATGCTTTGGATAGTTTGTGTGACATTATGTTCAATCCTTCAAATCCAAGGTGAAAATTAGAAATAGCAGCAAGATGAACCCAAACTGTTGCTGCTGCAGCTCCTTATAGGTTCATAGGTAGGTACTAGGCTATCAGCCCAAGGGCCTACGTAAGCCTAACCAGCAAGGTACCATAGCTTATGCCACACAAGAAAGTTATTTTCCTGTGCCACTGTCCAGCAGAGACACATAAGTGATCCCCGGGGTGTATTTCCTATTTCCCATCCACTCATAAAGATTTTTCTTGAAGAGTGCTAATGAAGAACTTTGCTTGACATAGATGGGTAGCTTGTTCCAGAGTATAGGAAGTCTCTGGGACAGGAATCTATCCCTCCAGTTTGTCCTGTTTGTTGTGGTGACAAGGTTTAGGTCCCTAGAGTGTGTAGCTTGTCGGGATTGGGATTTCTTTAAGTGTAGCATGTCCAACAGCTCTGGGTTTGACATAGCTTTATATGTTAGGCAGAGATCACCTCAGAGTAGGCCATATGCTATGGAGTAAAGCTGGAGTTTTTTTGAGGCGGTCAGTGTAGGGCATTTGTTTGAGGCCAGTAATCGTCTTTGTGAGGTACTTCTGTGGCCTTTCCAGCTGCTGCAGATGTCTTGTGAGGTACATTCCAAAAGGGGCGTTGTACTCTATAATGGGTCTAATGAGTTGAAAATCACGGTCAAGAACTATAATATGTAGGCCATAGGGGCTTGGTAGGGATCAATGTTATCTTGAGAGGCCCATATAGAAAATCTTTTCCATTTGCTAGGTATAGCTTCCTCGTAGAGGATTTATGAGAGGATATTAGAATGTGCTGTGTTTCATTTGAAAGATTATGGAACCTGGCTATGTTGAGAATTGGAGCAGCCAAGCTTTCAGCTTCAGGGACTGAAGAGAGGGATGAAGTGCATCAGAAGATCTAGAACTGGTTCCTGAATCCAAGGGTCCTCCAGTTGATGAAGTCGAAGGAAGGGGAACCAAATCTGACGAGGCCAATGAGGGGCTATTAGAATGATGGTCCTTCCCAGGGCTTTTGCTTTCTGTAGTACTTTGGGTATCAAGGGAATTGGTGAGAATGCATAGAGGAGACCTGGAGGCCAATCATGTACGAGTGCGTCCCTTGGGGCTTCTCCCAGAGAGGGAATCAGGGCAAAGTAGCTTCTGCATTTGGTGTTCATGTGGTTGGTAAAAAGGTCGCAGCAAGGCTGGCCCCACCTGCGGAATATCTTGTCCACTATTTCTTTCTTGAGGGACCTTTTGTGAGGCAACAAAGTTGCTTTGCTCAGCTTGTCTGCTATCACGTTGGATTTCCCCGGGATGTGCGTTGCTAACATAAAGTGATGGGTAGATGTAGCCCACTGCCATACTCTTAGGGCCTCGCTACAAAGGGGGTAGGACCTGGTTCCTCCTTGTTTGTTCAAGTACCAGACCACTGACATGTTGTCCGTCTGAACTGCAATTGTTCCCAGAGGAAGAGAGTCCTGGAAGTACTGCAACACTAAAAGTACTGCTGTCATCTCCAGGACATTGATATGCAGATGTGTCTCCTGATCGGTCCATGTGCCTTGGGCTGTTCTTCCCTGAAAATGCCCCCCCCCCCAGCCTATCAGGGAAGCGCCCGTGGTCACTGTGGCCGCTGGTGGGGGTAGAACAAAAGGACAATCTATCGTAACATGAAGTGAGGTCAGCCACCACTTTTGCATGTGTTTGTGATCATTATAAGATGAGACATTGGGAGCGCTTGGTAAGACCATTGAGTGAACAACAGCCATTGCAGAATTCACATGTGCATGCGACCCAACGATATGGCTAATATTGCAGCTGCCATCATGCCGAACAATTTTAGTACTTCTGATGGTGGAGCCTTGTTTTTGGATATGATATTGTGGACCTGCTGACGGAGTATTAAGACTCTTTCTGCTGGAAGTCGCAAAGTGGTGGTGGTGGTGTCCAATTCTGCTCCAATAAAAACAGTATGTTGCGATGGCAATAAGCAGATTTTTCTGAGTTTATTGTAATGCCCAGATGACTGCAGAGTGAAAGAGTGGTATCCCTGGCTTGTATGAGCTGATGCCGGGTGGTGAAGGTAAGGAGCCAATCGTCTAGGTACGGAAATACCTGGAATCCTAAATGTATCAGGTGAGCCGTGACCACTGCCATACATTTGGTGAACACTCTGGGGGCTGTAGTGAGACCAAAGGGCAGGACTCGAAACTGGTAATGATTGGCTCCCAGCCGTAAGTGCAGATGATTCCTGGATGGTCTGGCCATTTTTATTTGGTTGTATGCATCCTGAAGATCTATCGAGCACATCCAATTGTCTTTCTCTAAAAATGGAAGTATCAACTGAAGCCTGAGCATCCAGAACTTCTCTTTCTTGACAGATCTGTTTAGTCTGCTGAGGTCCAAAATAGGTCTCCATTCCCCTGTCTTTTTTGGAACTAAAAAGAATCTTGAGTAAGTTCCGGATCCTATCTGGTCTGCTGGGACTGGTTAGATGACTTTTTTTCTTATAAACGTTTGGACCTCTGTTGTTGCCTTTGCCCTGTAACTGGGTGGAATGTCCAGGATTTTTCTTGTCAGTGGAGGGGACGTGGTGAGAGGAATGAAATATCCTCTGGAAATGATACTTTTTACCCAGTTGTCGTTTGTTATTTTGAGCCAGATGTCTGGATACAAAGATAAGAGACCCCCGACTGCCTCCAGAGTTGGACAGTCGGACCTCCTTTCAGGAGCGCTGGTAGGACTTCCCAAAGAAAGTACAGTTGTGTACCTACCACAAATGTAGTTGTTTGAGTGTATTCACTGTTGCAGTCATTACACTTGAGTTATCCTGCTGGCAGGCTACCCGCAGTCGGCCTGAGTTCCAATGTCTAGGTCCAGCGTCGGTTGCTGTCGCCTCTTCCCTGACGTCATTACACCAGGGGTATAAAAGATGCAACCGACGCCATTTTCTTCAGTTTTTCTTGCCCCAGATGTCAGGTGCCCCCAGATAGGAAGGCTGAAAAAATAAAAATATGCCAAAAAGCATGCATGTACTAATATAAACATTGCCTTCATCTACAAGCAAATACACCACATAGGTTGTATAGAGTTGAGAAGTACAGAAAAGTCCCAGCAATGAGAAAGGGGGATGGTGGGTGGGTAACCTGGACTGCAATAGTGAATACACTCGAACGTCTACATTTATGGTAGGTATACAACTGTACTATGGTCATTGTGTTTCACTGTTGCAGTCATTGCACTTGGGTTGAATCCCAAGCTGAGGTTGGGTGGTTGGGCCTAAGTAGGATTAGGAGAGGCTACCAGGCCCTGCAGTACTGCAGTGGCAAAGCCTGCTCTGGATTTAGAGTAGAGAGGTAAGTGGTAGTGCTTGGTGAAAGTGTGCACTGAACTCCAGATTGCAGCTTCTAAAATGTCTTTGGTTGGTACTCCTCTGAGAAAGGCTGCTGAAGTGGCTGCTGCTGTGGTAGAATGTGGCCTAATCCCTTAGGCACTGGTTTGCCATGGTGTGCATAACAGAAGCGAATGCAGTGTCCTATCCATTTTGAAATTGTCTGCTTTGAGATAGGCTTTCCTTGTGATCCTGCAGCATAGGCTACAAACAGTTGCTCAGTTTTTCTGAAAGCTTTTGTTTTGTCCAAGTGGAATTGTAGCTGTCTGTGTATGTCCAAAGCGTGCAGAAGTCTCTCCCCTTTATTCTGGGGATTTGGATAAAAAGTTGGTAGATGAATGGTTTGGTTAAGAGCCACATTGGAAACCACCTTTGGCATGAATGTTGGGTTTGTCCTAAGAGAGACCCTGTCCTGGTGAAAAATGATGAAAGGTTCCACTGCCATTAATGCCTGTAACTCTGAGAATCTTCTTGCTGAAATTATTGCTAGGAGCAGAACAGTTTTCCATGATAAGAATTTTATATCAGCTGTGCTGGCTGGTTCAAAAGGAGACAGTGTGAGCTTTTCTAAAACAAAATTGAGATCCCAAGTAGGAATTGGTGCTCTCCTTGGGAGTCTTATGTTTTTTGCCCCTCTGAGGTACTGCCTTAGTAATGGATGTGAAAAAAATAGGAGGTTCCATATTGTAATGAGCTGAAATGGCAGAGGCATGGTTCTTAATAGATGAGAAGGATAGGCCTTTGTCCAGCATCTCAGGTATTGTAAAATCTGAGGTATATTTGGAACAAGTGGTTCGACCCTTGTGCCTGGTTCCAAGCACAGAATCTCTTCCATTTTTCTGCATAAGATTTCCTAGTGCTGGGCCTCCTGGCTTCTAAAATGACATCCATAACAGCTTTAGAGAGTGTTGCAGTCTGAGTGGCTACGTTATCTGCCATGCTGCCAGATTTAAGGTTCTGAGTTGACTATGCAGAATCTGATTGTTGAGTCAGAGGATGAGGAATTTGAGGTAAAGGCCAGGCTGGGCCTTGAGACAAGCTCTTTAGGATTGGTTACCAGTGCTGGTGTGGCCAGTCTGGGGCAATTAGGATCATTTTTGGCCTCTCTTGTCTGACATTTAGGAGCACCTTGGGAAGAAAAGGCAGTGGAGAGAAGGCTTAAACTGTCAGGGTTTTCCAGCTGAATGATAGAGCATCCACTTTCCATGTTTGTGAGTGATAAGTTCTTGTGCAGAATTTCTGTAGTTGGCAGTTGTGCAGGGAGGCAAAAAGATCTATGTCTGGGCGTCCCCATTTCTTTGTTATCTTGCTGAACACCTGTGGATTTAGTTTCCATTCGTGAGGATCCATGAGATTTCTGCTTAGTTCGTCTGCCAGTGTATTTTTCATTCCTGGCAGGAATTGTGCCTGCAGATGTACTTGATAGGTCAGTGCTGCGTTCCACAAAGTCATGGCTTGCCTGCAGAGGGGGTAGGAATGTGTGCCCCCTTGCTTGTTTATGTACCACATAACTGTGGTATTGTCCGTCTTTATTAGTAGCTGTCCTGGATGTGGTAGGTCCATGAAAGCCGTCAGGGCATTCTGTACAGTTAGAATCTCTTTTTGATTGATGTGAAGATGCATCTGTTCCTTGGGCCACGTGCCCTGAATACATTTTCCTGCCATATGTGCCCCCCAGGCATAATCCGATGCATCCATTGTTATTGCCTGCCTGGCTGTGGGTAAGGTGAAAGGCTGTCCATTGTTGTGGTGACAGCCTGGGACCACCATCAAAACTCCTGTTGTAGGCAGAGAATTAAAGTTGTTATTGTTTCCAGGCTGTGGCAATGTTGAGTTCAAACACTTTTTAGATACCATTGTAGTTTCCTCATATGCAGTCTTGCATATGGAATTAGTGGAATGCAGGACGCCATGAAACCCAGGGCCTGCAGAATTTTTCTTGCAGGGAGCTGGGTCTTTGTTGCCATCATTTGAAAGTATTGAGTCAATTGCCTTTGCTTGTCTGGCGTGAGATAAGCGATCTGTATTTAAGCTTGCACCCAGGACTGTTATCTCTTGTGAGGGCACTAGTTTTGATTTATTTTCATTTACTGTGTACCCTAGGCAAATTAGTAGTCTTTTTGCAAATGCCAGATGCTTTAGAAGAATATCCTTGCTCTTTGCTTGAATAAGGCAGTCGTCCAAGTAGGGATATATTTGAATTCCTCTTTGTCTGCAAAATACAATTACTGGTGCCAGGCATTTTGTGAAGACCCTGGGCGCAGTAGATAAGCCAAAGGGCAGCGCAGAGAATTGGTAATGCATTGAACCAGCTATGAATCTGAGGTATCTTCTGCAAGATTGTCTGATTGGGACATGCAGGTATGCCTCCTTGAGGTCCAAAGTAACTAGCCCACAGTAACTAGCCAAGCCTTCTTGCCCAGCATGGGTAGAATTTGCTGCAGTGTTAACATCTTGAATTTTGGAACATCCAGGAAAGTATTTAGGATTGACAAGTCCAGTGTTGGTCTCCAGGCTTTGTCCTTTCTGGGTACTAGGAAAAGTCTTGAGTAAAATCCTTACCCTTCGTCTTGCTGTGGTCCTCTTTGAATAGCTCCCATGTCCATGAGAGCAGCAATTTGGTTTTGTGCCTGTGCCCATTGGTTTTGTGGCAGGTCCGGCATACCTTTTGATTTTGGAAAGGTGTGAAAGTGGAACCTGTAACCTTGAGAAACAATATTCAGTACCCATTTGTCCTGGGTGATTATGTGCCAATTTTGTGAGAAAAGTGCTAGCTTTCCCCCTAGGGGTGCTGCCAAAAGGTAAGTGCTTGGCATTTTTAGAGGGAAGTCATTGGGACTGTTTCCTATAAGATTGTGACTTGTCTTCTCCTCCTTTGGGGGCTGAAGCACCCCATTGTTTAGGTCTGTAGGAGCCTTGGGGCTGAGATCTGCCTCTTGGGCATCTGTATCTGCTTCTTTGTTTCCTGTCTGACACTGGAAAGGGCCAATTTTTTGAGGGCCAGTTTCTGCTAAACCTAGGTGGTTGAACCTGTAAGAAATCCTTTACTGTCTGCATTGATTTTGCTTTATCCTCCCTTTTATTTAACACCTCTTCTGTCTTAACACCAAACAAAGTATCAAGCTGTAGTGGAGCATCCAATAATTTTAATTTAACGTGTTCAGGTAAACTTTGTTCTTTCAACCAAGCATGCCTTCGAATGACAGAGCCTGTAACTGCGGCTCTACAAGAAGCCTCTAATGAATCAAAACCACATTGCAGAGTATGCTTTCCCACTTGTTCAGCTACATGTAATAAATCCTGCATTTCATTACTGTCAGGACTTTCTGAGTTTGTAAGCATTTTCTGTTTTAACAAAGACATGAGGTACTGCTGATATTTAAGCATGTGAAACTGGCAATTTAAAGCCCTTACAGCTAAAGTAGCAGAAGTGTAAACTTTTTCCCCCATCTATCCAGAGCTCTGGAATCCCTATCAGAGGGGACAGAGTTTTTAGCAGTGGAAGCCTTAACCCCTTTGGGACCCTGAGAAATTGTTTCTGGGTCCGCAGCAGAGTTTTTGTAAATAGATTTATGAGAGTCAGGGACCCTGTAGTACCTGTCTGGCTTGACTGGTGCAGGGGGTAAAGAATCAGGAGACACACTGGATTCAGAGAAAACATCATCAACAATATCAAGCACAGGGGGAATAGCCAGGGGCCTGTGCTGAGGCAATAAAAGAAAGTCTCTGAGCCTTTTCTTGGATTCTGAGTAATCCTGGCTCTCCCAATGGAAATGCTCCCTCATGGTGTGCAGGGTTTCCCCAAAAGAATAAACCTCAGGCAGAGAGGCTGAAGGTATAGATTCTTCTGCATCAGAGTCCTCATAGGGTTGCCACCTTTTCAAATGCCCAAAGTGGGACATTTTTGGTACAAACATCAGATTTTGCAGGCCGAAACATACCCACGGCCAGTACAAAGGACAGAACTTCACTTTTTTGTCTAAATAAAAGCTTATTCTTGTAGCATTTTAGTTGCTTATTCTGTTCCTTATAACATTTAGGTGTTTCAGATACAGAATAACTGTTTTATGCAACTATTACATAAAATATAGGAAATAATTTTGTCCTAAAATCTCAGGACATTTGCCATTTTTACAATTTTTTTGCAGGACAAAACTGCCCAAAAAGGGACTGTCCCTCGCAAAGTGGGACAGGTGGCAACCCTAAGTCCTCATAGGGAAGGAGAGAATATTCTTGATTTGAAGGGGAATCAGAGGAAATAGAAACCTGGTCAATGGAATCATAGTCAGTGTCTTGCCTAGGCCTTTTATCAGGAGGGGGATGGGAACCCCTGATCAAAGTAATTAGGTCTTCGGCCATTTTAAGCATCTGTTTCTTTGGCATGGTTGACTGTTCAGGAGAATGTTGTACTTGTTTCCTTGTCTTTAATGGTGTTTTTGACTTTGCCTTGGCTGCTGCAGTGGACTGTATAGTAAGCTGTGAAGGTCTGAAAACACCCTCAGAAGCCGATGCCTGCTCAGCGGCTCCAGACCCATCTGAGGGAATAGTTTCCGCAGGCCCAATACCTTGAGTTTCCACAGGCCTAGGTGTCTCCACGTGGGTGTCGGATACGGTCTGTGGCTCTGAGGTAGTGGGTGTCAGGGGCTGCGAAAGCGCCTCACTGAGAACCGGTGACTGGCCTAGAAGAGGCTTTGTCGTTGGTTTTGGACCTCGGATGTCTGTCCTTTTCTTTGTCTTTGCGTTTTTTATGAATTCTGGTCGTCGGTTGTTCCGACGGCATTATATAGTTAAACCTTCGGCCAAAGTAATGTAAAGCAAAATCAAACTGACGCTTAATAGTGCGTTTGTTGAATCTAGCACAAAACCGACAACTATTAACGTCATGGTCAGGGCCTAGGCAAGGAATACAGTAAGAGTGAAAGTCCTTATGAGGTATTTGCTTACCACAAGAAATACAATTATTAACTTGTACTGACATCGGTCTGGAGCAAGAAAAAGTTTCCCCAACAGGGTACTTAGCTTTATTGAAGACTTCGGTTCTGAAACTCGATTTTGAAAATCTCAGGAGTCGGCCGACCTGCACTTGCAAACTGCTTTTGCTTTGTGCCCCGCGCGGCAAGAAAGACTGAAGAAAATGGCGTCGGTTGCATCTTTTATACCCCTGGCGCACTGATGTCAGGGAAGAGACGACAGCAACTGACGCCTGACCTAGACTTTGGAACTCGGGCCGACTGCGGGTAACCTGCCAGCAGAATAACCCAAGTGTAATGATTGCAACAGTGAAACACGATGAACATCTGATCTCTGTCGCCCTGGTTTTGCGGACCCCCTCTGCCACGAGGGTGGCATCTTCCATTATTTACCCCTCCTCTGCCTCTGGAGGGGGGAGTTCATCACGTGTGTCCTGAAAGGCTCCTTGGGCTTTACGGAACCACATCTTTCCTCCCCTTTGACCCTTGGGGTAGGGTCTGGTAGGGGTGGAAAAATGGACTCCGGCAGACATAGTCATTCCTTCCTGTTCACACCTGGTGAAAGTTTCCTTAACTTTGGGCCTGAAAAGGGACGAGCCATCGAAAGGGGTGTTGGCAAAGGATGACTTAAAGGGCTCCGCGAAGGAACACAAGCGCATCCAGGAGTGTCTCCTAAGAGCAATTCCTTTACCAGCTGCTCTGCTCACTCCATCAGCTGCATATGAAATGAGGTGCATGGACGAGTTTACTATGGAATTGGTGGTAACCAGCTAGGAGGCAACTTTATCTGAAGCCCCTTCAGCTACTATATCCTAAACATTATCTCCAAGCTCTTTTAGGAGATCTCTTTGCAGTCTAGTAAAATGGGTGAGATAGTTGAGCGAACACGGTGCAGAAGTTGCTGAACTGTACGTGCACTTCCATTATCTATCCATGATCCTAGATTCTCTGTTAGGAGGATGGATAGAGGAAGAAATTTCCTTTTTGGTGGCTGCCACCACCACCATGGCATCAACTGGCACTCCCTTGGTAAGAAAAGATTTTTCCTGGGGGGGCAGAAATAAATTTATTAGACCTTTTGGGGACAGGCTCCATGGTGTCTGGAGTCTCCCACGCCCTTTGTGAGACCAGCTGCATAAGCTCATCGAAGGGTGGAGACACCCAAGAGGTGGAGGGCTGAGACCTGAAAGCCTTCAGGAGAACCGACTTTTCTTCAGTAGGGTTGGTGGACTGCCAGTCACTCCTCTTCCTGAGGATTTCTAATATCTCAGCAAAAGAGATATCCTCAGAGGGGGACCGTGGGGACCCTTCTGATTCATCCAAGTCAGTATCGGATGTGAGAGACTCCTGTGAGGAGTCTAAATGCTTCCTCTTACAGATTCTCTTCCTGGGAACCTTATCAGTGGGAACTTCTGGTGAGGTCCTGGAAGAGCAGGGATCACCCAATGGGACTTCCTGAGGGTCTGGGTCTCTATGCTTAGCAAGGATCTGTGAAGCAGAAGCAGACACAGGCGTTTTTGGGGAGGAGATAGCCGGACCTGAAGTTGAAGATGTCTTAGGAGTCATAACTCTCCTCAAGGCTTTGAAGTCACCTCTGCTCAGATGAGAAGGGATCGACGGATCCGAGGAAACCGTCGATACCCCTGGCACCGGGACATTGGGCTCTGAGCTAGAGGTAGGAGCCAAGCTCATCCGAGCCGACGCCCCAAGAGGCAGAGTTGGAACCGACAAGTCGGTCCGACTATCCTCCCCAGACCCAACCAGTAAAGATTTAACAAGGCCTAAAATAAAACAAGGCCAAGAGATCTAATAACTAGTCAAGAAAAGGCACACCAAGGAAAGGGAATCTACACAATAAGTTATAGGAGCTAAGCTATGTCTAAATATAGATATATCAAAATATTTCTATAAATTTGTAGAAAAAAGTTTTGTGCTGGCCTGAGCTATGAGGAACCTCTGATTTATTGCAGCACCAAACTAGATCTGAGATAACTCTAGGTGCATCATGAGATAGGGACTTGGTCTCGAGCTGTCTGAAGACCTCTTGCTTTGTAGTAGGCCGACTCTGTAAGAATGAATGGCGAGATAGAACAACTTCACATTAACTATTTAAACTTGCTGCTACACTACTAAAATAACAGATTATACTAATGAACATCAGAACTCATATACTAATGAACATCAGAACTCATATCAGAAGATAACTTGGCAAACTAGTTTAAAGACATAGCCACTCAAATTTCCCATAAACTATAAAACTAAGAATAAATTATATACTTTTCTCAGCAATAGCAACAATAAACTAAGGGCAGTGAAAAATTATTATACACATACCGAGATTAGGAGAAACTCTTTTCACAACACTGGTTCTACGATACACAAGTACGATTATAATCTCTCAGCAAAATAGATGGACCAGCAACCACATAGCATAGGACAGTTCCCAGAGAAGCTTAGATTCGCATTTTTGTTGGATGCAGAAACTGTCCTTAGTGGATCTACTAATGAATAAATAATTAAAGGTGTTTCCTGGGCGAAAACAGTAGAGGAGGCTGATTTTTGGGTGGCCGTTGTACAGAAACGGAGAAAAGAAAAAATAACAAAGGGCATTATTACCAATCCACTTTAGTGCCCTCATTTACTCTGTATCTCTGCGAGAGCATTAAGGTCTTAAAGATGGCTCACAATATCGGAGATGTACTAACTGGCAAGGGCAAGTGCAGGCAGGTGCAAAGGGGTGCACTTGCAACCCCCTGGAATCGGTGGGCAGAAGTTTAATTTACATATAATTTAAAAAAAAAAATTTAAGGGCGTTCTTCTTTAAGAATGCCCTATGATTTCAGTCATACAAACAGAACAGGTGCTTGCGACTTGTTTTCATCTTCTCCATACGTGCTGTGATGCGACTGATGGTTTACGTCTTCATCTTCTGCATTCGCGTGCAGAATTTGAATTCCAGAAGCCGTCTGGACTTGGGACAAGCCGGGCGTACAAGGGAGAGGTAGGTGTGTCTTTAATCTTGTGTGGGGGCTTCAGCTGAAACTGTCGGTACTTGTTTATGTGTGAAGAATAGTCCCTTTGCCTGTAATAAGCCATTGCTGCTAGATATGGTAAATCTTTTTGTTGAAGGATTACAGCCGTCAGCTGGATATTCTCTGGTGTAGTTATACCGCACAAGCTCTGACCAGGATCTGCTTCTCTGCCCCACATTATCATCATAATGTCCTGTTACTACAAAGCACTGAGCTTATTATTGTAACTCTATTGCACGTGTTGTGGGTTTTTTATTCTTGGAGGTGTGTGATACTGGCCTGCCCTAGTTACGTTTGTTCTGGCCATTTTTCTGCCATTTGGAGTGGCCTTTCCTTCTGTCTTTCACAGTCTACCTTTTAAATGTTTGTGTAATTAGCTGCCTGGATTTCCTTAAGCCCCATTAAAGCGACTTAGACTTTAACAACTGTTGGTGTATTCCTATATATCTGTTGGTACCATATACTTAAATATGTTATTATTGCTTGTTTTGGTTTGCTTTTCAGTTCTAATTCCTCTGTTACAGATTAGACATGCCAGTTTTTAAGTTGCTGTAGAATATTTAGAACTCATTATTATGGACTTAATTACAAAGTTTTTTTTCTTAATGGGACAGCAATGCTATTTTTATCCTCTTCTTCAGTTCAGGTCTGTACTTGGACTCTAATTTTAATGCATATTTTTGAGTTGTACACATATATAGTTTATTGGTTAGAATTTTTAACCTGTTACAATATATAGTCTCTTCTATATTAGCATTTTGCAAATTTGACTTTTAATTGTTGAACTTTTACTTAACTGGTTACTTTTCCAACAGTTACACTTTATAGAAATTTTATTTTGACCAGTTCTAGCTTTTTGCAAGTTTTAATTCATATTTTATTTAGATTGTCTTATTACACATCCCATTGTTTTTAGTTTGATTTCAACCATGTCATGGTTAATACAATTCAATTAATAGTCAAGCTTTAGAAAGGGATCTATTCGTATAGATTATATCAAGTTTTAATATTTCTTGCACTTGAATTGTACTGGGTTTTATTTTGTCCCACTGTATGTTGTTACATTGTGGGGGTTCATTTATCACACAGACTAATTATTTTCCTTCTTTTACTGCTGATGTTTTTGAGGCCCATTAGAATAACTTGGCAGAGCCTGGGTATTTCAGAGACACAGAGCAGGCAGCATGCACAGCAAGAGTCAGGTGCATCAGATCTCTGATACTCGACCTATACTAGTATACCTTTGCTCTCCTAATGGGACAGAACCACATGTGGCCCATATGGCACCGTGATGCATATGGCACTCATTGCATCCTCCTTAACCATCAGGGATAGATATGTGGGACTTTCTTTCTTGCAGATTTTAGCTGGTTGTTGTAATGTAATAGCAGATCTGCTTGCAAAGAGACTATTATCTCGTCTTACCTGTTGCATGATGAAGACAAGACTTTTATCACTAAGGCCTGGTTAGATGGGAATGTTGGCTGTATCCTGGCTGCCTTAATATCTCCCAGTTTCATAGTTGTACAGCATCTGAGGCTTGTTTGCTTTGGCAGTGGAGTTATTTTCCATCAGTTGGCCACTGGGTTGAAGCACATCAAGGTTGACAATTGCAACACAACACTTTAGTTTTTCATTTGAACAGCAGCAACCTCTAATTGTGTCATCATCTAGCATCCATCCACTAGTGTTGAGGCATTCCTTTAGAAGTTTACTGACTTCCTCATCTCATCTGGGTTGATATACCCCCAATGGCTCATCTTTGGGGACTTCAGTTCATGGATCAATGACAGGTCAGTGACTTTTGTCAAAGAATTCCTCCACAGTATATAAAGATTCAGGTTCACTCAGGTTGTTTCCACTGCTACCCATTCATTTGATCATACTCTAGTTTTCCAGCTGGACATTAGAGTGATAGGGTTGATTATTCATGAAATGAATGACTGAGATTATCATGAGCCACCTGATATTAGCTATGTTCAATCCAAGGACATCAGATCAATTATTCCTAAAGTTTTTAATTCCAATTTTGCAGGACAATCTCCATTATTATAGTACCACCAGTCTCAATTGACTTGTTCAAACTTATAATCATGCCCTGCTATGTGATCCTCTATGTGTATTCACCCAAAGGCATCAGAAATAGAACAATGCAACTCGCATATTTAACCACGTAATAAATTGTCAAGAAAGAAATTGAGATATAATGCAGATTAACCAAGTATTATCCATTTGTAAGTCTGCAGAATGGGGTGGATAGCTTATAATGAGCTAATGCTTCTCGTAACAGTATTTGTTTACGCAAATCCCTGCTTAATCACATAGTGTATATTGACATTATAGAGATCTGGATCTGGAAGTGCTGGGGAAGGGGGGGGGTTCCTTATCCAGGTTTGCACAATCTATAAATTAGTACAAAGATGGAGATGTGTGGGTGTGCAGAGGGGTTTACCAGTCTACAATAAAATTTTGTTGTGTTTGAGTTGAAGTCAAGTTAATTAAATACAGTAAATGTTTATGCTTTTTGCCCCATGTCTGCCAACACAAACCTCTACTAATGAGACTCAGGCCATTTCTCACCATGAGCCATCCAAAGGAATCCTTTATCCAGACAGCCATGAGGCTAGTTTGTGTCTGTTTTTATTCGGATTGAATGTGAGCTATATTTATGTATGTAAACCCCAACCATGCCCATGATGAAGACATAAGCACCTACATCACATTAGTGACCAGCAATACTCTGCCCTCTGTACAGTTGCACTTCCTTGCCTGTTCAGACAAGGGCTACTATCACAGTAGACACATCACACATTTGTCTCACAATTGCTTCCTATTTTCCATGCTGCTGAGCCTTTGCACTTAGCTGTAGAGCAGCAGAAAATTAAAATAAACCACCACAGGCTCCCCCCAGGGATGGGTGAGCAGTAGCCGCTCATTTCTCATCCTCATCTCCCTGGCTGTTCCAGCGCTCGAGCCACCATTCAAATGAGGGTTGTCTGTCTCTCATTCAGGGCGTTTTCCCTCTTCACCATGGTGCTGGGTTGACAAGTCGAGTGAAAACAACTTGATGAGTTTCTTTGAATCCATATGGAAGCATGCTATACTACTGCAGTTAACAATGGTTGCTTGTATTAAACAAAAGGCAGAGGACAGAGATGGAGGAGGAGACATTTTTACGTAATGCTGCTTATATGCACTACATCAGGGAGTACTGCTTGACTCATTGCAAAATAAGTGAACATGTGGCAGGCCATTATTTCATGTATCATTTAACAAAATGTTTTTGCAGAACTCTTGAGATACATTCTGTGGGGAAACAGAATGCTAGCCAGAACATCGGTGAATGTTTTCATCCACTGGCTATAAGTGAAGTCATTTTCTTTTGTCTAAGATGGCTGATTCTGGAATGGAATATTCTGTCATCACATCAACTGGTATTACATAACTGGTGGAGGATGTGTAACAGGATAATGGTATTTCTAGGAAGGCTAAAGATGTCCTAGCAGAAGCAAAAACCAGCATTATCATAACAAACCTCTGTACTTAATTTCCATGTTTAGATGGCATGGCATTAATTTGAAGTAACATACCTGGAAAATAACATGGCAGGTGTTTACTCTCAAAATAATATGGAAATCAGTTGAAATAGTTGTGTGACTTCCAAGGCATGTTGGTCCTTACAATATCCCGTGTGTGCGTGTGTGTTTTTAAGTGTTTAAGGGGTGTACAGTGTATGTGTGTATGTGTATATGGGTGTGTGTGTGTATGTATATATATATATATATATATATATATATATATATATGTCTGTTCCCGCAGTTTAAATGTTATGGTTACACATTTCTTAGACAGGAAACAACTACACGATCTGAAATTAAAGCGTGCTATGTAAATCTTTTTCCTGTAACAACAGAAAGTGATAGAAGATGGGTTGTATGCATGTTTTATGTTTCATTTATAAGATTGTTGTGTATTCAAACTTGCATATACAGATACAAAATGCATATCAAATAGCTTTAAAAAATGACAGTGCAGTGGCTAGTGAATACATTTTTTGTACTGCTAAAACTATATAATGTAATCATTAAAGATATTTCTATTAGTATAATTATTATTTTATTACACAATATTTATTATGAAGGCAGGTGCAACCTCTTCCAAAGAGATTGCAAAAGTACATTCATTTTAAAAAAGTAGCTATCCATATTTAAACATACAGCCGCTCATTATAACATATAGCTATTTATCATTTAAGGTATACTTTATTACAAAAAACATAGCTTATGATTATAAGATGTGATTTATGTTAATAAAGAATTACCATAAGCAATTCAAAGATTATTGGATCACATTTTTTAAAATATTGCAGAGATATATAATAAGTTAATTTTACCAATTACTATTATTCTAGACTGCATAATGTTAGTTTCACAATTACCAAAGTATCATCATGGAACTCATAAACAAAGACATTGGTAACCTCCAAACTCTGGATCCCAACCAGTTCGGGTTTGTGAAAGGCAGATCATGCCTCTTGAACCTGATCGACTTCTTTAAGGCAGTCACCAAAGCCATGGATGAGGGTAAGGTGGTTCACAGAGCCTATCTTGACCTCGCCAAGGCTTTCGACATCATCCCCAATTCTGGAATTATAGCTAAACTCACTAAACTAGGTATAAATCCCTATGTCACAAGATGGGTTGCCAACTAGCTCACTGACAGAACTCACACTGTAAAAGTTGCAGACTCCAAATCTGACCTCAAAGCAGTGACAAGAGGAGTACCACAGGGTTCCGTCCTGGGACCTCTCCTGTTTGGTGTCTACTTCTCTGAAGTACAGGCTAACACAGAAGGCCTCTGGCTAACGAAGTTCGCAGATGACTGCAAACTAGGAGCCATAGTCAAGTCCCCAAATGACGTGGACATCCTACAGAAGGGCCTCACATCTGACAGATGCCTGGTGTCAGAGCCATGGCCTCAAGCTCAATGACAAAAAGTGCAGTGTCATCTCCTTTGGTAAAAACTCTGTACCCATGAACTACCACATAGGCAGCAATCTACTTAACACTGAATGCGTGATAAGAGACCTTGGGACCCAGGTGGACAGTAGTCTCTCCTTTGACAGCGACATCGCCACAGTAGTCAGGAAGTCCTTCTATGTTTCACACCTCATCATAAAAGGGTTCTCATCCAGGGAAAAAAAGAGGTCATTGTTCCCCTCTACTCGACACTCATTAGACCCATTATAGAGTACAACGCCCCTTTTGGAATGTACCTCACATGACATCTGCAGCAGCTGGAAAGGCCACAGAAGTACCTCACAAAGAGGATTACTGGCCTCAAACAAATGTCCTACACTGACCTCCTCAAAAAACTCCAACTTTACTCCGTAGCATATTGCCTACTCCAAGGTGATCTCTGCCTAACATATAAAGCTATGTCAAACCCAGAGCTGTTGAACATGCTACACCTAAAGAAATCCCAATCCCTTCAAGCTACATGCTCTAGGGACCTAAACCTTGTCACCACAATAAACAGGACACGCTGGAAGGAGAGATTCCTGTCCCAGAGACTTACTATACTCTGGAACAAGCTACCCATCTATGTCAAGCAAAGTTCTTCATTAGCACTCTTCAAGAAAAATCTTGATGAGTGGATGGGAAATAGGAAATACACCCCAGGGATCACTTCTGTGTCTCCGCGCGACAGTGGCACAGGAAAAAAACTTTCTTGGGTGGGGTAAGTCATGGAACCTTGCTGGCTAGGCTTATGTAGGCCCTTGGGCCGATAGCCTAGTACCTACCTATGAACCTATGTTGCACAAATATCCAAAACCGACAACTGACTAATGCATTTAAGAACTTAAAAAATCACTGAAAATATTCCATTTAAGTCAACATGGTTCTTAATTGATTTGTTTTGATTTCTTTTTTCTTCTAAAGTACTTAGAGAGAGAAGTGACAGAAGGATCTGATTTGTGTTAACTAACTAATGATCTGACGTGCAGGCTGTATATATGCAACAAGAAAAAAATCAAAATGTGGAGGCAAGAAGGTTAGTGTGCAAATGGGTCAGAAGAAGACGCTGTATGCCTAGTTAAACTGAAGTCTGGAGAATATTAATGCAGTTCCAATAATCTAGTCTAAATTCTAAATGCTCCTTGAATTTTTGAAGCAACCCCGCAATGTACAGCCAAACTGAGACCTAATCAGAGACAAAGGGGCTAACAGTGGAACCAGGGATTCATTATTATAAAAGCCTAAAACTGACATGCTTGCCAAGCGATGTTGTTGTATCTCTCACTTTTTATTCTTTTATATGCTTTGTATTCATTTATTTTTGCTTTCATGTATCCAAAACCACAAAAGAGAGAGAGACTTTAAACAATAATATACATTTAATCTCACTGTTTGATCATAATACTTCCCAGCTAAGAAAACCTAAGAGTGTAAGAGCTGAAAACATTTGTATTTAAAATTAAAAAAAAAATTTAGTAAACAGTATTTTTTTGGAACTCTGTGCCACCACCTTCTTTGTAAGGCAATGAAATCATTACATGGTTGGCTATGGTTTACTGCAGATGCTCATGTTTTGGACAATCAGATGTAGGATACATTTTGGCTGTTTCTATGTAAATAAAACAGCAACAGACTACCACACCACTGATTAACTGGAGGAAATCAGGAACAAACAGTTCTGCAATAGTAAACATCTCCTTAGGTTACTGCTTAAGGGAATAACTTTTATGGGAAAAGGAATGACCACCTGAAGATGAAGCCAAAGGATCAGCACATGTGTCTATGCCACTTACAAAAACTGGTGTGTTTTCAGCACTGCTTTCATTCACTTAAAAAAAAAAATCTCACGTAAAAAACAAATCTTACACACACACAATAATCACGTACCTCAACTAGGTAACGCAATACGCAAATCTGTTTCATGCAGCAATGACACTAATAACATAAAAAATACCCCTTCCCATTAAAAAGAAAAAAGGATATTTAGAAAAGATAATAAGAACTGCATAGAGGAGGAAAGTCTATGCATTCTTCTGTGCAACGTTTAAACTGTAGGTTTAAGCTAAAGATACTAAAAATGCTGCCTTCAGTTTCTTCTAAAATAAAACCATATGAAACCGAGAAAACAACAGTACTATAAACCTTTGCAAGTCAGAAAGGGTTAAGGAAGAGCAGGGGTGGGGAAGAAGGAGATGGAGAGAAAGAGAGAGACCAAGGGTTGTCTAATGAATTCTGCTATTTGCCACCTGCATATTCAAGAGATCTGAAATATAAAGGCAAACACAGAGTATCACAGACTGAATTAGTCTCTAGTATTATACACTTCAAGAGAAGATTCTGAGCTTTTTGTTTATGTTGCACATAGATTATCCAGATTATGTAGTGTGTATTATTATATTTCTATTTATACATCTATATATTTAGATAACTATATATGTGTGTGCGTGTATAAAAGGGAGGTAGCATACCCCTTAGCTGTCCAGGTTTTTGCAGAATGTCCAGATTTTTGCCCCATGTTCCTCCTAAAAAAGATGGAAGTTGCTAAATAGTTTTAGAAATCATATCCTTTAGAAAAATGTGTACCAACACAAATCCTGTCATTCTAGAAATTTTATAAGTTCATGAAAGCAATATTTATAATATGTCCCTGTTTAATTGTGGCTTTGTCCAAATTTCCTGCACTAAGAAGTTGAGGTGTGTGCATGTGTGTGTGTGCATGTGTGTGTGCATGTGTGTGTGTGTGTGTGTGTGTGTGTGTGTGTGTGTGTGTGTGTGTGTGACACAGACAGAGTCAGAGTGAGAGAGATTGTTTAGCAACTGGTATCATTATTGTGGTATAGAATTTGAAAGCAGTATTAGCACAGCAGGTAGCATACTTGCATCTTGTTGCAAAGAGCTGTAGGTTCTATTCCTACAGCATGTACATTTGTATTTTAAGGGGGTGTGGTACTGCAGTCCTTAGTATGTCCTCCTTTGGATGAGATACCTAATAACTATGAACCTGTTTTTCTTGCCCCCCCACTCCCTATTGCAATATACCAGCTTACCATTTCTTTTAATGCAACATAGGCAATTTATTCTTCAAGGGCAACAGGCACTGAATTTGTAAATGAAACACTGAAATATAAAGTTGTTTTCTAGCAACAACCTCTTCATTGGTTTCAGATCTCTTTAAAGTGGAATTATTCAGATGACTTTTACTTCTGCAGAGATACTGCATATTGATTGATATTGGTTGATTGTATGACAAATGTTTGAGTGGCCCTTTATGGTTGAAATGTTCTGAATTGGGCAGGTTGTCAATATTGGTTCATATGATTTGTTTCATTGCTTAAAGGAAAAATGTTCAGAACTATAAATTTAAAACACACTAACAAGTGGTGCTGTATTATACAAGGGATATAATTCTATTATTATATAGTATAATTAATACAGTCAGGAAGGTGAATCAAAGAACTTTTGCATGGTTCTAAAAATGTGTGCAAGGAGCCTGTGATTTGAAAACGGCCCAAAGGTAAACTTACCCTGCCACTGGCCAGAAGCATTTTCTTTGAATGTGCGTTTCAATGCTGTTTCAGTGAATGTGGGTTTCAAAGGTAGAGAAGTTTTAATGCCAAGTCTGTTTCATTGTAAGACTATTGCTTTGTTTAGGTTTAGTAAATGTCTATCAGTGTTTGTGCTATAAAATTTGAAATAAAAGTTGTAAATGAAATCCAAATATCTGTAATCATTGTAGAAGTAAAGCATAAAACAGTATGCACACTAAGAGATTTGAACAGTGTCTATGACAAATGGAGAGAAATATATACGTAATAAGACACTGGAATGGCTGCGGGGGGTGTGGGGTGTGGGCGGGGCTGAGGGGGTGTGGCTATGTGGGCGGGGCTCTGGGTTTGCACCCCCCCCTGCAAAAAATCCTGCGGGCTCCCTTGCTAACTGGGGACAAAAGAAACAGTCAAAATTGTGATTTACTGTAGCAGTCTGCATATTTTACGGTGCTACATTCAAAAGACTAGAGAGAAAAATGGTAAAGATATGAGGAAACAACTGAAGAAGCATGTAGTGGTCCTTTAAGATGTTCTTTCCTTCATGCTATGCAGTGTCTACTATCACTGTTCTGAACAATGTGCATACTTTTCTTGCTCAATTTCAATATTGTTTTCCATTGCAGGCTGCCTCAACAAGCTTTTCTATTCACTGATATCCAAAATTTCACATATTTCCTCAAGAAGCTAAATAAACAGTATGTTTTATACCACAGTCATTTTTGAAACAATATGTAGCTGATAAAGCAGCAATTTCAGTTCAGTCTGTTGCAATTCTTATTAAATTTTTTCTCTCAGGATTATAATTTGTATTCCAAGGTGCTCATCATCGCCCACTCAGAGTTATCAATTTCCCTACTTGTAGTAAATCACAGTCCCTCTTCACATATCCACTGCAAGCATTAAATCAGACAGACATAGAAATGCTCACTGATTCACACTATTCCAGAGAGTGAACCACTGAGCTCTCAAAGGCCATCTTCAAAAAAAAATTAAAAATTCAGCAATGCCTACTATAAACATGTGCAGATGAGATGAGGAAGTAACATTGCACAGTAACTGCAGTTTTGTATGGAAATCAATGAACACTGAGTATCTCATTGTAGTGCATGTAGCAAGGCAGATTTCATCTGTACTTATGGACAGAAATAGCAGTAAATGATTATCCTACTCTGAGTTGCTTGACAAAACTAGAGCAGAAAGTTGTGCACTGTGCAACTGTGACTGTTGCATTTCTATTATCATATCTTAATTAACATATCTGCCTGGTATCTACCTAAACTGTCTACACATATTACTGTCTCTGCAGTTAGTACCTATGCTATTAAATACATCTATGTTATAATATGTCATGATGTTACTCTGATTTATTTTCTATTTTAGGCTTTGCATCATTCCTAATCATTGTAAATAACAATGCTAACCAACTTTCTCATTCATATTGCTACTGCATTCTCAAAATACTGTACTTTTGCCTTGTATATATTCATATTGTGTATTTCTATCTGTTTTTGTACTGTTAAGTATCTTATAACTTGAATTATTAGGGTTTTCTTATTTATTTTTTTTAATTACTGTCTTGGAGCTTTTCTCCTCGGGTCTACACTGAATAAGGGCTCTCTGGGCCCAGTCAGACTAACCCGGTTAACAAATACATAATTAAATATGACTTTAGCTGTTATAGCAGGGATCTCTGTACTGAAAGAATGCAAAGTTCCTGTAATGACGGCTGCACAGGTAAAAAACACACTCTCCAAAGCCAAGAAAACAGCATCCATGGAACCTGACAGCATCCCAGGCTGCGTTCTACAGGAACTACAGAGTGAACTGGCACCCCACCTAATTACCATGTTCAAGCATAGCCTCACCTCAGGCTTTATGCCCACTGAATGGTGCAGAGTAACGGTTATCCCACTCCACAAAGGGGGAAGCCACCAGGGACCACGGGAACTACTGCCCCATTAGCCTGGTCTGCAAGGCCATGGAACGTATCATCATGGAACTTATAAACAGTAACATTGGTAATCTACAAACTCTGGACCCCACCCAGTTCGGGTTTGTAAAAGGCAGATCATGCCTCCTAAACCTGAAGACTTCTTTGAAGCAGTCACCAAAGGGTCTATATTAGAAGACCGAATGTTCAGGTGATCGAACACCTAAACATCGATTTTCTAATTTCGAAAGCAAAAAACGGTGAACAGCCGATTTAACGCAGGGAAAGATTTCCCTTGGCCGTTCGCTGGAGTTTGCTATTTCCCTACTGTTGAGCGATCTCGGAGTTGGTATATTTAGTTGGGGGGTGTGGGGGTCGAAGCCTCTCACTTAATTTAGATCTAAAGTAATGTTTTTTGTGTTGTGGCCAAGGGACGTGTTTCCCTGGGACGTTCGACATTGTGCGGTTCAATATTAGAAGATCGATGTTTAGGTGTTTGATAACCTAAACATTCAGTTTTCTAATATAGACCCATCACCAAAGCCGTAGACGAGGATAAGGTGGTTCAAACAGCCTGTCTAGATCTTGCCAAGGCTTTGGACACCATCCCCCACTCTGGAATTATAGATAAACTCACTAAACTAGGTATAAATCCCTATGTCACAAGATGGGTTGCCAACTGACTCACTGACAGAACCCACACTGTGAAAGTAACAGACTCCAAATCTGACTTCAGACCAGTGACAAGTGGAGTACCACAGGGTTCAGTCCTGGGTCTTCTCCTGTTTGGTATCTACTTCTCTGAAGTACAGGCTAACACAGAAGGTCTTTGACTAACAAAGTTCGCAGATGACTGCAAACTAAGAGCCATAATCAAAACTCCCAATGATGTGGACATCCTACAAAAGGGCCTCACTGAGACAGATGCCTGGTGTCAAAGCCATGGTCTCAAGCTCAGTGCCAAAAAGTGCATTGTCATCCCCTTTGGTAAAAACTCTGTACCCATGAACTACTACATAGGTGGTAATCTACTTAATACCGAAAGTATGATGAGACCTTGGGACACAGGTGGACAGGAGTCTCTCCTTTGATAATCACATCACCACAGTAGTCAGGAAATCCTTCTACGTGGCACACCTCATCACAAAAGTTTTCTCTTTCAGGAAAAAAGAGGTCATTGTTCCCCTCTACTCTTCACTCATTAGACCCATTATAGAGTGCAACATCCCTTTTGTTATGTACCTCATAAGAAAGACATCTACAACAACTGGAAAGGCCACAGAAATACCTCACAAAGAGGATTACTCGCTCTACGCAGACCGTCTCCAAAAACTCCAGCTTTATTCCATTGCATATCTCCCATCAGAGGCGATCTCTGCCTAACATACAAAGCTATGTCAAACCTAGAGCTATTGGACATGCTCCACTTACAGAAATCCCAATCCCTCCGAGCTACACACTCTAGGGACCTAAACCTTGTCACCACAATAAACAGAGCATGCTGGAGGGATAGATTCCTGTCCAAGAGACTTCCCATACTCTGGAACAAACTATCTGTATCAAATAAAGCTCCTCATTAGCACTCAAGAAAAATTTTGATGATTGGATGGGATATAGGAAATTCCCCCCAGGGATCACTTCTGTGGCTCTGCTCGACAGGGGCACAGGAGAATAATTTTCTTCAGTGGCGAAAGCCAGGGTACCTTTTTGGCTAGGCTTATGTAGGCCCTAGGGCCAGTAGTCTAGTACCTACCTATGGACCTATGATCAAGCATCAACCATTTTGCACAGCAGCAACCAAGGAAATATGATGACAATGCTTAGGATTATACACGAAAATCAACTCATATGTAGTAGCACAGGGATAGGATATGGCTTCTTAAAATGTAAAGGGCTCAAAGGGCAAAGTTTTGGTTTTAAATAGCTGAGTTTTAACATCAAAGTACAGGCAAGACCACAAATGTACAAACAGCCCATGGCAACAACATTGCATAAAGACAAAGATTATAAGAGTTCCTCTAATGTTAAAGACAGATCAGTTATGCAGATAAGACACCTTTCAGGTATCTTAGCATGGTTTACTATTGAAATGTCGAACGGCACTACATTGACTGTGCTATAGTCGAACATGGAAGTTCGAAAATAGTAATGTCGACGTCAAAAAAACAATCTAGGAATGGTTTTAACATGGGTCGAGGTAGGTGTTCAGTATTATTCAGAACTACAAACATCTCCCCTACCTCGACCCATGTTAAAACACAGTCCTAGATTGTTTTTTTGTCGTCGACATTACTATTTTCGAACTTCTGTGTTCGACTATAGTACAGTCGATGTAGTGCCGTTCGACATTTCAGTAGTAAACTAATAGCATCTACAAGTGCATAACTTGTGAAGTCTGATGAATAACGATGACTGGCTTTCAGTACAGGAAGGGCAAGCAGAGCTAACAGTATCATTCTGAGGAGATTAATTCATTATTCGGACATCACAACTCCGCACTGAATAACTTCTATTGACTGTTCAGCAATAGAAGATGAAGAAGGTGGTGTGATGCATATGCAAGGGAACCCTAAGTCAGAGACAATGGCTTAGTACATTCACAGGAATCCCAACAATAGCATCAGATGAGGTAGGAGAGAAGTACCACTGAGAAAAGCAGTTTTTAAACTGAAGATACACAGTAATATTCATATGGTGCTTGTGTCACAAAACAGTTACATCTAAGAATGGGCAGAACACCAGAAAGCAACTCAAAACAAATGTACATGCATATTTATGAAATCTCTATTCCTCTGGCCAAGAAAACTTAGGCACATTCAGCACATTGAGATGTGAGGCCATATCAGCATCTTGTTAAATGAGGAAATCTTGCAGTTCAGCATAATGGCATTAATAGATATCACAGTTGACTATGATGTACTATCTGACTGTCAGTTACTGATTTCCTTACATGTGTACCATACCATACTTATACAAGTCACACCAAAGGAAAGCATGCCACCGAATGGAAGGCAGGCATTATAGACGATACTGATGCCTGTTCACAGCATATTGTGGTATTTATATACAACTGTGAAATATACTAAAGTACAGTCAAAATACTCTGCTCCCTGCATCAGACCAAATAGCAGTACCATTTTGGCTTCCAGATACAGCTTAAAACACAATGTAATCCACCAGGTATGCATACTTAGTGAGAAATTCATCATACACAGACAGACGTACATGACTTATCAGGAACATGTTTGAAGAAGTTAAGCCACTGCTGTGTATTTGGGCATTCTGATCTCCTGTAATGCATAACTAACAATGTTTGAAGTACCACTAGGAATCCCTTTCTTCTGCAATACCGCAGTAGGATCATCAGTTCTTGTGGGACAACCTTGCAAAAGGATCTGTAATCATAACTGGCAATTGGCCAAGAACTGTTAGGGATAAATGATATGACCCTAGGTCATGTGTCTAGTATTCACAGTACATTTTCAGTATCTTCTCCGCTCACTATATATTTTTAATAAACTACTTCCTTTTATGATATCACCATGCTGCCTTGTCTTTGTGGAAACAAAAATAAGAACATGTAAATAGGAATTCTACTGCTTACGTGTATTACTTTTCATCTACTTCCAAACACTATAGTTATGGTAAGGTTTGAATGCACTTTGCAAACGTGTATGTGCCCCCTATTGGCTGTGTGCCCGCCATAAAGCTCAGCAGCCCTGTGTCAATAAGTTACTGGCCATCCTGGGTTACCTTGGATAGCTCTTTTGAGCGAAAGCTGGATGTAAAACTAATGGATCTGCCAAACATGAACTGAAAATTGCTATTCATTGTAGGCTCACTAACAGGACACAGCTTGGAAGTGGAAGTGGATGACATGATGCCAGACGTCTCAACCTCAAGATGCACGCACTCGAGGCCCTTCTCAGTATGGAGAACATTGATGTCTGTGCTGTGACAGAAACCTGGTTCAAGGCTCCTGAGAGCACCCCAGCACTATCAGGTTTTACCTCATATCATGCGTTCCGGCCCCAAAACCTGGACAATACCAAGAAAGGAGGAAGGGGTATCCATATTCATCAAGGACACCCACACCTCAAGATTGGTGGCATCGCACGATGCATCGGAAACCATCCAGGTGCAATTAACCATAGGCAAGACTGCTCTGCAATTTGTAGCATGTTACAGGCCACCCTCGCAAACTCAGGAACCTCATATGGCCTTCCTGAAAACACTGGAGGGGATAAATGTATCTCCGAACACCATCATACTAGGTGACTTCAACTACCCTAATATAGACTGGGAACACTACTCAAGCCCAAACACTCTAGCCCAAAAGTTCCTGGAATTCATAAACTCAAATGCCATGGAACAACTAGTCACCATCCCCACAAGAGGAGAAAACATACTTGATCTCATCATCACGAACATGGGAGCACAATGTTCAACGCCGGAAGTATACCCCTCACTGGTGAGATCTGATCACAAACTAATCTTGCTGGAGGTCCTCATCCGCCCCACCGAAATGAAAAGACCACAGTAAAGAACTTCTCGAAAGCCGACTTCACACTTCTAAAGACTAGTGTGGTCTCCTTTAAGGCCCCTGAGCCGGCGGTTAACATTACTCAAACCGCTGAATCACTTACAAATGCCTTCTACCAGCACCTGCAGGCTGCATGGATCAGGCAATCCCAAGCAAAACAAAGACTCTTTGTACCAAAGGCAAGCGTCCAGTCTGGTGGACCCCAGCCATAAACAAACTCTACAACAAAAGGAGAAAGCTACTACAAGATAGAGCAAAATCCTTAAAAGGTAAGACACCGCTGATCACTATAAGTAAAAAGCTAAGAGCTCTCATAAAATCATCCAAAGCTAATTTTGAGAAAAAAATAGCTAAGGACTCTAAAGACAACCATAAGGCATTCTTTAGCTATGTCAGAAACCTAGGAGGAAACTCCCAGATATGCTCAGAATTAGTTCAAAATGATGTGAAGATTACTGATCCTACAGACATTGCCAACATACTGGCTGAAAGGTTCAGTGCAAACTTCTCCCCCCCCCTCCCCCCCCTAAAGGAGAGATATCTATACCAAATGATTGTAGCCCCCCAAACATCTCTAACGCCCAGGTGAGAATTGCTCTCTCCAAGGCAAAGAACACAGCATCCATGGGACCTGATGGTGTCCCCGGCTGTATGCTCCATGAACTCAACGAGGAATTAAACCCACAGTTAGGACAGCTGTTTAATCTTAGTCTCACCTCCGGTGCATTACCCAGGAGTGGCGCAGCGACTGTGGTCCCACTCCACAAAGGCGGTGCCTCCACCGACCCTGGAAATTACCGTCCCATTAGCTTGACAAGCCTTATCTGCAAAGCCATGGAGAGGATCATAATGGATCTCATAAATAAAGACATAGGGAATTTGCAGACTTTGGATCCAACCCAGTTTGGCTTTGTCAAAGGCAGATCATGCCTTCTAAACTTGGTTGACTTTTTTAAAACAGTCACCAAGGCCATTGACGAGGAAAGGCAGTCCATACAGCCTACCTAGACCTGGCGAAGGCTTTTGATACAATACCTCACTCGGGTATCATTGAAAAACTCATCAACTTAAATGTAAACCCATACATTACAAGATGGGTTGCAAACTGGCTGAGTGACAGAACCCACAGGGTCAGAGTTGCTGGCGCCATGTCAGACTCAAAGCCTGTCACAAGTGGTGTCCCACAGGGCTCAGTCCTGGGCCCACTCTTGTTTGGCATCTACTTCTCTGAAGTACAAGCAAACACAGGAGGGTTATGGCTGACAAAGTTTGCAGATGACTGCAAATTAGGCGCCTTAGTTGAAAACACATCCGACACAGATATCCTTCAGAAGGGTCTCACAGAACCGGATAACTGGTGCCAGAGCCATGGCCTAAAGTTAAATGCCAAGAAATGCATAGTCATACCCTTCGGGAAAAATAAGGTTACCCATAGCTACCATATAGGTGGCAATCCCCTGAACACAGAAGAAGTTATTAGGGACCTGGGAACCCAGGTTGACAGTAGCCTTTCATTCGACACTCATATTGCTAAAGTAGTTAGGAAGACCTTCTACATTGCCCACCTTATCATGAAGGGATTCACATCTAGATCAAGGGAAGTCATAGTCTCCCTATACTCATCACTCATCAGACCAATGATCGAGTACAATGCCCCATTCGGAATGTATCTGACCCGACACTTGCAGCAGCTGGAGAGGCCACAAAAGTTCCTCACTAAAAGGATAAAGGGTCTCAAAAATGTGTCTTATGCTGCCCGACTGAAAGATCTCCAGTTATATTCAGTTGCTTACCGCTTGCTCAGAGGTGACCTATGCCTGACATACAAGGCCATGTCAAACCCAGATTTGATGAACATGCTTCATCTCAAAAAATCTAGATCCCTCAGAGCCACAAGGGTGGGAGACTTAAACCTCGACACGGTTATTAATAGGACGTGCTGGAGGGATAGAGTCATCACCCAAAGACTCCCTATGCTGTGGAACAAAATCCCGGTTTATGTGAGGCAGAGCACCTCGCTGGCCTTGTTCAAGAGGAATCTTGACCAATGGATGGGAGATCGCAGATACACCCCAGGGGTTACCTCAGTGTCACTGCTCGACAGAGGCACAGCAAAATAATGGGCATAGTTTCTCCAAACTAAAGGGGTGGCGTAAGCCACAAAACTATGGGCTAGGCTTATAAATGCCCTCGGGCAGATAGCCTAGTATGAACCTATGAACCTATGATAGCAAGGAGAAGGCTTGACATCCTATGCATCCAGGAGAAAAGATGGAAGAGCAGTGCAGCACAGCCACTTGGCTTAGAATCCAGATTCTACTACTACAGAGAAGGACAGGATATAAATGGTGCAGGAACTGTGGTGAGACACATAATTCAGAAGGCAATGACTGATATCATCAGAATTAGTGACAGACTCATGACTCACAGCAATCAGACTCCAGTGTAATGATATGGCAGTATTCATAATCTCAGCCTATGCCCCACAGCAGGGTTGTGATAGTGAGGAAAAGAGTGCAGACAGACAGCAGTTGCAGAATCTACTCGTCAGAGCAGGACAACATGAATTGGTGCTGATAATGGGTGACTTGAATGAACATATCTAGCAAGCAGAACAGGATATGAGGACTGCCTGGGCCCACATGGGTTGGGCAACAGGAATAAAGGAGAGGCTATTCTAGACTTCTGTCTAGCAAATGACTTGATAGTAGCCCACACAGGGTTCAGAAAGAGAGACAGCCACAAGATCACATACAAGAGTGGCCGATATGCAATTCAGGTAGACTTCCCCTAGTAAGGAAAGAGTAGTAGGGTATAATCAATGATTGCAAAGTCATCCCGAGTGAAAAGGTCAGCTCACAGCATAAATCACTGGTTGCCACAATCAGCTGCAAGCAGTGGTCAGAGAGGGCTCCAAGGGATCAACAGAGACTAGGCTGAAGACCTAGTTGTTGACTAGAGAGAAGGTACAGTGATTCAAGAAATTGCTCAAGGCTGCAGCACCCCAAGAAGAGGAGGAAATAGGTGTAGCTGAAGAAGAATGACAGTGACTCAAAACAGCATGTGTGAGAACTACAGAGCTGATATGTGGTCAAGCCAGGTATGGGACTTTACACTTGTCAGAACACTTATTCAACTGGAAATCTATGATGTTAGTCTTGTTACCATAAAGTTGCACACAGAGCTATGCTACTCCCAACAATGAACAAAGAGTTACACTGACAAGCACCAAGTGCATTTGTTCTACCAGACATTCTGCTTTATAATGAATTATGTTGGTCCTTATACTCAAATGTAACTGGAATGAGGACCGATACTGAGGGCCTTTCACAGATTCAGGTCTGCAGTGTCCATTGCCTAAGTGGGCACCAAAAAGAAGTACAACAGGTTCATTTGGCAAGATCTGCCATTAAAAATCTGTAGTGTTTAAGTGCAATGTGCTTACTTTGGCTGGATCTATGTTTGACAAACACAAATTGCTACAAAACAAGGGCCATCAAAAAAAGGGTTAGCGGCCCATCTAATGATATACGGGTTGATACCTAGCTGGGTGAGTTTGTCAATTATGACTGAGAGGGGGATAGTGTCAAAACCCTTGGCTAAGTGCAGGTAGGCTGTGTGCACAGATTTCCCCTAATCAAGGGCCTTGGTGACTGTCTTAAAGAAGCCCACCAGGTTTAATAGGCATGATCTCCCCTTGACAAATCCATATTGAGTAGGGTCAAGTGTTAGGAGATTACCAATGTCTTTGTTGATAAGGTCCATAATGATTCTCTCCATGACCGTGCAGATAAAGCTAGTCAGGCTAATAGGTCTGTTGCTCAGAAGGTCAGCGGAAGCACCACCTTTCTGCAAGGGGATAACGGTGGCCATTTTTCATTCTGCTGGGACAAAGCCAGTGCTTAAACTATTATTGAAAGAGTACCCAACTGCATTGCTAGTTCTTGTTTGAGAACCGTGTAGGATGCTGCCTGGGATGTTATCAGGTCCCAAGGATGCTGTGTTTTTGACCTTTGAGAGGGCATTCATGACCTGCTGTTTAGAGATACAGGGTAGACGACAGGTGGTAGGGATGTCTTGGGGCATGCGTGGCAGGGAAGGGGGAGTGAAGTTTTTGCAGAACCTGTCAGCTAACAGGTTCACAATGTCCACAGGCTAGGTATATGTGGTATCATTACCAGTTTAGCACAAATCTGAGCCTTTTCTTTTAGGTTACGGCTGGGTAGACACAAATTTACAACCAAGTTATCATGTATGACCTTGCTTGAGGTGAGCATTATTAAATACATGTAAAGGGTGGCAATAATGTGTGCCTTTTTAAAGGTGTACATGGCTAGGCATCTTATGATTCCTGTGATCACTTGCTTAGTACTGTTACTATCTGTCCCAGTTCATCTCAGCTATGTGTTCTGTCAAAGTGTATAACAACTCCTTCATTTAAACATAAGAGCAGGCATCCCCACACAAAAAAATATATATTTCTCTCTCTCTGCATGTATATAGACACACACACACACACACACACACACACACACACACACACACACACACACACACACACACACACACACACACAGACATTCACCTCATTATAACAGCAACATTCAAATGAGTGCTATTGAGAATTACACTCTAAAGTGATGCAAACTAAATAAATAGAGGCAAAACTGTAGAGTTAACACAAGTGCTAATAAATTTTAAAAGCCACCTTGTGATGTACACATAGGAATACAATCACTCTGTTGAACAGTTCTCTGGCATCAGGACTTGTTCTGCCAAGCACTGTTTCTGCATTGTAATATGGCCAGGTACCTAGAAGCAAATGATCATGATCTGCTAATTAAGGCAGGATGCATGCTGACCACCAGATAGCATGAAATGTAGGGGGAAAACCCTTAACTGGACTCAAGTGATACAACACTATAATAAGAGTGTAATCTGCGGACTATTAAGTCTCTACTCCCAGAGGGACTCTTGCCATAGATATAGCTCCTGATATGGAGGATAGGATCTGTGTTACATCAGCGAACGCTGATTTATCAACCCTTTAAAAGCAAAAGCCTGAAATTCCGAAGACACAAAACAAAAAAAAAAAAAAAAACAGAAAAACTTCAGAACATTAAATAAAGTGGGGGGCTTCACCCCCCACACCCCCGATGTGATGGGGTGTGCCCCCCACCCCCCTACTTAAATATACTAACTCCAAAATCACACCACAGTGGAGGTAATGGCAAAGTCCCAAAAATGGCCCGGTGATTTTTTGCCATGGGGAAAAAAACATCACAGTTCCGTGTCTTCGGGATTTCAAGCTTTTGCTTTTAAAGGGTCGATAAATCAGCGTTCGCTATGTTAAGTGTTCGCTGATTTAATATAGACCTGTGAATATAATGGGTCAAAAGAAGAAGGAGTTATGAAAAGGCAGAAAGTCAGTGCACCAGTGAGGGACAAAAAAAGTAATGAAAGTTTATGCAGTTCATTTACACACACACACACACACACACACACACACACACACACACACACACACACACACACACACACATATAGGGTCTGCTTTAGATCGCAGATCGTCAGTCTATATTATATAGCCGAAAACATAAAATCTCTAGCGCTCACATGAGCAAAAATGCAGATATTCGATATTAATTTTTTTGGATCGCTGTACAGTGGAGATCAGGATATTTACCCTTTCCTCACTGTAGTGCGATCTCGGAGTTGGAATATATTAGTGGGGGGTGTAGCCCCCCACAATAGCAATTTTGTGTACCTGCATATTCGCTCATATGAGCACTCGATATTTTAAGTTTTCAGCTATATAATGTAGACCCTATATATATATATATATATATATATATATATATATATATATATATATATATATATATATATATATATATATACACACACACACACACACACACACACACACACACAGACACACACACACATATATAGATATTTTATTTTTATTTTTTATTTTACATTTGTTGACCGGGCTAGTCTAGCTAGATATATGTCCATTTTCAGTAGAGGCCCGGGGAGAAAAGCTCCACATAGAAGACATACAGAAACAGAACATTAAACATTAATTACAAGAATCTTGTTAGACAATAACATGTATTCCATGGTAACAATTTTTTATATATATATATATATATATATCTACACAGGTCTACTTTCTCTTACCGAAATTACGTTAACTCTGAATTTGCTGACGTTCATTTCAGTGAAATAATAAACATGAAGTTGGTAGTGCGAGAAGTACAAGTATAAAGTATTTATATACCTTCTACACAGTGCAATTTCTGTGGCATGGCAGATATGGCGGTAATTTAGCAGTTTAGAGCATACAGAAAATTATTTTCACAGCATTTCAGTAGTTAAATGAGATCACACTACAGTGTGAAATCTACCCTTTTTGTTACTGTAGTACTGTTTCAGAGTTGTGATATATAATTTGCAGGGGGGAGGGCAGCAAAAACTTTTGGGAAATGTGTGCTTTTTTGTGTTTATTTTTTCCATAGATGTATTTTTGGTGTCTTGAAGTTGAGGAAAATCAGTGGGCAGAATAGTGTAGTGTCGGCAAACTGGTCACTGTTACTTGAAGTTTGGTTAAACATACTTTTGGTAAGAGAAAGTAGACCCATATATACACATATGTACATAGTCACATCTGGAGATCTATATATGCAAACCTGCATATGTGCACATTATACAGACAGATATCTGGAGACATTACAGATGAAAATGTATAACGCACACACACACACACACACACACACACACACACACACACACACACACACACACACACACACACACACACGTATACACGCACATACTTGCTTCACACACATAGTTTGCTATTTCTCCCAAAAGGAGAAAATGTGTAACATTACCCTTTGGGTACTGAAATCCTTGACAGTGCCACAACATATATCAACTTCATATTTCTGTACTTTTTGAAATATCTGTGCAACATCTTTACTGATCCAGTTTAACATTTTAATAATAATATTAATAATAATGATAATGATGATGTGAGCTGAACTCCTTCGACCTGTTTAACTTTTTTTTTTGTTGGGGGGGACATTTACAGGCAGATACTAATTCCTCAAAACAAACTGTTGATGCTAATCACAGTGCATACTACCTATATATTTCTGTAATTCATATTCAAGTAAACTAACATTTGGTATACCTTGAAGGCATATGAGTTTAATCCTCTGTACTGTCTACTTAATAAAATTCTTCAGAAAGTTAATAGAACAAGATGTATTGCATCAACATGCATTTTCTGAATAATAAAAAAGTATGACAATGTCTGGCATTACTGAATTACTGTAATCCTCACCCCAGTGAATTTCAAAAAAGTCAGGAATATTAGAAGGGACACAGAATAAAAATATGATGCAAACTAAAGGATACTGTGCAGCATCTACATCCATCAAAAAAGCACTATTGCACATGGCAGTAAGGCAGAGCATATCACATATTCACTGTAGATCATAGTACATGCTCTGCTTGCACAGAAATCCTTTAAAGTCAAATGACACACTTCAGTGCAGTGACAGCAGCAAATAAACCAACATTAAGGAAATCATGAAGAGGCACCAACCACTATTTAATCCTTAGTTAGGTTCATAGGTTCACAGGATGAGACTAGGCTATTTGCCTGGAGGCCATTATAAGCCTAGCCAAGAATTTCGACCATGTTCCCAAAATGTCAGCACCTGTTTCGCCTGTCCAGCAGGGACACAGGTGGAATCCCAGGGGTGTAGTTTCTGTTTCCCATCCAGTCGTCCAGGTTCCTCTTAAAGACGACTAGTGAGGTACTCTGCTTGATAAGGAGAGTGAATCTATTCCACAGATGGGGGAGTCTTTGGAACACAAATCTATCCTGACAACAAGTTGTATTACCGTCACAGGCCAGGTTGAAGCCTTGTGTGCGGGTTGCACAAGTGGAGTTTGACTTACGGATATGCAGCAACTCCATCAAGGCTGGTTCTGAGATAGCCTTGTATGCCAGACACAGGTCACCTCTGTATGAGACTGAGTAGAGGGACATGGCTTTTAGCCTATCTGTATACTCTAGGTGTTTGAGACCCTGGATTTTCCTGGTCAGGAACCTCTATGCTCTCCAGCTGCTGCATGTGCTTGGCAAGGTACATGTTGAAGGGGGCATTGTACTTGATAATGAGTTTAATAAAAGAGAGGTACAGGGATGGTATGACAGTCTTGTTCCTGGATGAAATACCCTTACTTAAGAGGTGGGCTATGTAGAAAGCCTTCTGTACAATGGAGGCAGCGTGGTGGTCAAAAGTCAGGTTGCTATCAACCTAGATGCCCAAGCCCCTCATGACTGATTGCATGCTTAGTACATTATTATTAATGTGATAATTAGTGAGGACACCATTTTCCCCAAAAGGAATAATGATGCATTCCTTGGCATTAAGTTTAAGGCCATACTTCTGGCACCAGCCATTATTTGGGTAAGGCCCTGTTAGAGGATATTCACATCACTGGGGTAATTTAAGACAGTGCCCAGCTTGCAGTGGTAAATTATGTACCCACATACAAATTGGTTCACCAATATTCATACATGTTCTTCATCTCACATTGCTGCAGTCATAACTAGTGGGTAGTCCGCTGTCCTCGGTCGGCCCGAATACCAAAGTATTAGGCTGGCGTCGGTCATGGTCGTTTAGATCTGACGTCAGTACGCCTTGGTACTAAAGCGCATGACCGACGTCATATCCCCAGTCTTTCTTGCCGCATGGTCCGAAGCAGAAGCAGCGTTTGCAAGTGCCGTTCGGCATCCTGAAATTTTCGTATTCTGAGTTTCAGACCGAAACCAAGTTGGGCTAAGTACCCCGTTAGAATATTTTGTCTTTTCTTGCCTCAGTTTAATCCGGATGTCAGAAAAAGTGAATAATTGTATTTCTTGTGGGAAACAGATACCTCATAGGGATTATCACTCTCTTTGCATTCCTTGCTTGGGGCCTGAGCACGACGTAGTCGGGTGTCGCTTTTGTGCTAAATTTAATAAGCGCACCATTAAACGTCGGTTAGATTGTGCTAGGCTTGTCTTCGGTAAGCGGTGTAATTATAAGATGCCGTCGGATCCTCCGACGCCCGCTACCGCTAAGAAGCGTAAGGAGAAATCGGTGAAATCTAAACAGGATGAGTCGTCCGTTCCGGACGCCGGTTCTTTAGAAACCACAGTGGAATCTGTGGATCCAGCCGAGGTTTCAGTTGAGTCTCAGGGGGAACCTTTAATTTTACAAGATGTGGCCTCTCAGGAGTCGGGTCAGGCTGAAGGGGCCTCTCAGGTGGCTGTAATCCCTTCTCCACATAGGGTGGTTAGGCCTTCTCCCTCTGTCTCTAAGGTACCTTCCAAGGCCAGGCCTGGTTTGTCTTCCTCTGGCGTCAGTCCTATTTCTGCAGGGTCTGTACCTAAAAAACACATGCTTAAAATGGCAGAAGATTTGATTTCCTTGATTAGAGGTTCTATGCCCCCCCCCCCCAGATAAGAGGCCTAGGGTGGAGCCAGAGGTGGAAGGATTAGAGCACTCTTCAGATTACTCTGAGTCTTCAGCTGAAGACATTCAGGATTTTCTCCCTTATTCTGATTCTGACGCAGAGGATTCTAGTCCTTCTGCTTCCCCTCCAGAAGATTTTTATTTTTCAGAAACCCTGCATTCTATGAGGGAGCATTTTAAATGGGAAGGTCAGGATTTCTCTGATTCCAGAAAGAGGCTTAGGGAATTCCTATTTTTGCCACAGCATAGGCCCTTGGCTATACCCCCTGTTTTGGATGTTGTGCAGGATGTTTTCTCTGAGGCTTCCCTTAACCCTGACTCTTTGCCTCCTGCCCCGGTTAAGCCAGATAGATATTACAGAGTACCAGAGGCTCATAAATATTTGTATAAGAGCCCTAGGGCTGACCCAGAAACTATTAGCCAGGGACCTAAGGGTGTCAGGGCTTCTGTTGTAAAGAATCCAGTTCCTATGGATAAAGACTCTAGAGCTTTGGATAGGTGGGGTAAAAAAGTGTATACCTCTTCCACTCTTGCAATGAGGGCTTTGAATTGCCAGTTTCATATGCTGAAGTACCAGAATTTTCTCCTTAGTCAGTTGAAATCTAAGGTAGATGCTTTAGCAGAGGGCATAGAGTGTAAAGAATTACAGGGTTTGGTTCATGCCTCTGATCAGGTGGGTAAGCATTCTTTGCAGTGTGGTTTTGATGCTTTACAGGCCTCTTCCAGGGTGGCTGCTACTGGATCAGTTATTCGTAGGCACGCCTGGCTTAAAGATCAGAACTTGTCAGAGCATGTTAAAGCTCGTATTTTGGATGCTCCCCTGCAGTCTGAAGTTTTGTTTGGTTCTCCTGTGGAGTCAGTCTTGAAGAAAATGGAAGACAAAGCTAAGTCTATGCAGACTGTTAAGGATTTTTTGCAGGTGCAGCCCCATAAGTTTAGCAGGAATTGGCCCACTAAGGGATGGGCTTATCCTTCTTCTGATTTACAGTCTAGGGGTAGATCTAGACGTGGTAGGGGCAGAGCTCATGCACAGGGTTCTTTTAGGCCTAGGACGTGGAGTTCCCCTGCACAGTCTACAGGTGAGGGCAGGGGCCAGTCCTTTCGTAAACGGACCCAATGACCTGCATCTTCAGCTGCCCGATCCTTCCTGTCAGGCAGCTCCTCTGGGAGGAAAATTGGCACTTTTCAGGCAAAACTGGCTTTTAGTCACCCAGGACAAATGGGTACTGGACATCATAAACCAAGGTTACAAGTTTTATTTCCACACATTGCCCCCTTTCAAAGGCATGCCAGACGTTCCTCCTCAGCAAAAGGTGGAGGCTCACGTACAGATTTCTTTACTTCTACAAATGGGGGCTATCCAACAGGTCCCTCCGTCAGAAGTGGGCCTAGGATTTTATTCTCGCCTGTTTCTTGTACCAAAGAAAGGAAGCACTTGGAGGCCAATTCTGGATTTGTCTATTCTCAACACATACCTGGACATTCCAAAATTCAATATGTTGACTTTACAACAACTTCTGCCTCTGCTAGGCAAAGATCATTGGATGGTAACTCTGGATCTCAGGGAGGCTTATCTTCATATTCCTATCAGGCCCAGCTGCAGGAGATTCCTGCGTTTTCGGGCTGGGGCTTTACGTTATCAGTTCTCTGCGTTGCCCTTTGGCTTATCTACTGCGCCCAGGGTGTTCACAAAAGTTCTGGCTCCAGTGAAGGTTAAGAGGAATACAAATTTATCCTTATTTGGACGATTGCCTGATTCTTGCTCAAGACAAAGACAAGATACTTCACCATCTTCAGTATGTTATGGCAGTGTTAAGGTGCCTAGGGTATTCTGTGAACGAAATAAAGTCCAGTCTAGTACCCTCTCAGGACATGTGCTTTCTGGGTGTGAGACTGAATACAGCCTCTCAGATGGCATTTTTGACCCCGGACAAGCAAAGAAATCTTACCCTGTACTTCCAACAATTGTCTCTCCTGTCCAGGCTGACTGCAAGGACAGTCCTTCAAGCCTTGGGGTTCATGGCATCTTGTATTCTGGTGCTTCCCAATGCCAAACTGCATATGAGGAAGCTACAATGGTATCTCAAAAGTGTATGGACTCAACACTGCCACGATTTGGACACTGTCATTCAGATAATACCTTGCATTCAAAAGGAGTTTTTGTGGTGGGCTCAGGAATGTCACCTAAACAAGGGACTCTCTGTGACCCGACCAGAGGCGAGTCAGATCCTAACGACAGATGCCTCAGACAAGGCTTGGGGAGCACACCTCAATGGAAAAAGGGTTCAAGACACGTGGCCTGCCAGACTTCAACATTTGCATATCAACATGAAGGAGATGTTAGCAGTCCAATTTGCATTGATGGCTTTCAAGGATCTACTTCAACCAGGACACGTGTTGATTCAAACAGACAACACAACTGTCATTTGGTACATCAACAAGCAAGGGGGAACCCATTCGTACCCTCTTTGCAGGCAAGCTATGATTTTGTGGGAGACTGCTCTCAGTTTGCACCTCACTCTTCAGGCAAGGTTTCTGCCAGGAGCACAGAACTCCTTAGCGGATGCTTTGAGCAGACAGATGGTGGATCCCCACGAGTGGAAATTGGATCCTCATGTATTTCGACAGTTGACAGTGCTTTGGGGGACTCCAGACATAGATCGGTTCGCTTCTCCACTAAATTTCCAGCTGCCAAAGTTTTGCACAAAGCTGTTTCATCCAAAAGCTTGGAAAGTGGATGCTCTTTCATTCAGTTGGAACAATCTTCACGTCTATGCTTTTCCTCCTCTGCCTCTCCTTCCCAAGGTGCTCTTGAAGGTCAGACAGGACAAGCCCTCCATGATTCTAATAGCTCCAGATTGGCCACGTCAGCACTGGTACCCTCTGCTGAGGAGCCTAGTACGGCAGCCTCCTTGGCCTCTGCCATCAATTCCACACCTTTTGTCCCAGGCAGGCAATCATTTCCTCAATGTCAGGATACAGTCCCTGCATCTGACACCCTGGCATATTCTGTTCTAGACCCTGGAGGGTCGCAGCTTCCTCAACAAGTTTTGGATGTTATTTTGGAGGCCAGACGGCCTAGTACAAGGAAAGTTTATGCTGATAAATGGAGGAGATTTTTTCTTTGGAGCCAAGCAAAGAGCTTTGATATTTCAGTGCCTAATTTGAGTGTTTCTCTTCAGTATCTTACAGAGTTACTAGACAAAGGTTTGTCTTTCTCCTCTGTTAAAGTTCATGCTGCAGCCATTTCTGCTCACTATGATTGTGACCCACCATTATTCTCTCATCCTTTGTTTAAGCAATTTCTTAGAGGGGCAAAGAACATAAGACCCCCACGTAGAGCTCCTACTCCTTCCTGGGATCTCAATTTTGTGTTGGAAAAGCTCACTTTACCTCCTTTTGAACCTGCAGCTACATCTGAGTTGAAGTTTTTGTCTTGGAAGACTGCTTTTTTGTTGGCCATTACATCTGCTAGAAGGGTTTCTGAATTACAGGCTCTTATGGCAGTTGAGCCCTTCCTGATTTTTCATAAGGATAGGGTATCCCTTCGTACTAACCCTACTTTTATGCCTAAAGTGGTTTCAAATGTGGCCTTAAACCAATCTATTCATTTGCCTACATTTTATGCTGATCCCCAAAATAAAGGGGAAAAAATTTTGCACTCTTTGGATATTCACAGGCAGTTGCGTTATTATTTGAGCAGAACTAAAGGGTTCAGACAGTCTCAACAGTTGTTTGTTTCTTTTGCTGTGGGATCTCAGGGGAAACCTGTTTCTAAACAAACTATTTCTAAGTGGATTGGCCATTGTATTGCTTTTGTTATTCTCATCATGGCAAAGAGATTCCGGCTGGAATCAGACCTCATTCCACTAGGGCTACTGCCACTTCTACTGCTTTTTTAAGGGTGTAGCTACTAAAGATATTTTGGAGGCAGCTACTTGGAGTTCAGTGCACACTTTTTCTAAACATTATCATCTCCCTCTTTACTCCAAATCTAGGGCTGGGTTTGCCACTGCAGTTTTACAGGGCATGTTAGCAGCTCCCAATGCTTTATAATTTTACCATCCTCCCTTTACCTTTGCTTTGGGATTCTACCCACTAGTTATGACTGCAGCAATGTGAGATGAAGAACATAGTACAGTTTTGTACCTACCATAAATGTAGATGTTCGAAGATCCACATTGCTGCAGTCCAATCTCCTCCCTCCTTCCCCACTGTGGTTTGGGGTGGTTGTGTGTTTTGGGTTGTAAATATTGTTTGTACATGGGTGGTTGGATGTTTCTCTGTGTTTTGGCTATGGCCTTTCTTTTTAGGGCCTTCTGACATCTGGGGCAAGAAAGACTGGGGATATGACGTCGGTCATGCGCTTTAGTACCAAGGCGTACTGACGTCAGATCTAAGCGACCATGACCGACGCCAGCCTAATACTTTGGTATTCGGGCCGACCGAGGACAGCGGACTACCCACTAGTTATGACTGCAGCAATGTGGATCTTCGAACATCTACATTTATGGTAGGTACAAAACTGTACTTTATGGGGACATGATAAATGCCATGGTGGTGCAGCGGTTAGCATTGTCAACTCACAACAAGAGGTTGTCTGGTTCAATTCTCAGCTGGACCTCATTCTTTGCGTAGTCTGCATGTCCTCCCTGCAGTCAAGTGAGTTTTAAAGACATGCAGGTAGGTGCATATGTATATGTCTGTGCCTTCTGTGAAGGCTGGGCGCTGGGCTGGCAACTTGACATGGTAAAACACCACTGCCAATCAATTTGTGGACCGGGGATCCACTGTGGTGACCCCTAACCATGAAAAGGTGAAAGACATTGCTATGGGGACATGATAAAATTAAGTATTTAGGAGTATGGATTAAAAATGATACCGGTGTGGCAGCTAAGGATGTGTGAGAAGAGACTAAACAAGAGATAATAAAAAATGAGAAAATGGAAGCTCTGTTTTATGGATATCGATAGTAAGATGCAAGCAGTTAAAATCTTTTTAGTCCCTTTAGTCTTATATACAGGTCAAGCATATTTTTGTCAACCAGAGGAGACGTTGTGGACAGCAATTAATAAAGAGCTGAAAGACTCAAGTGGGATAAGCTTATTCTACCAATATAACAGGGCGAATTGGGATTACCAGAGTTGGAAGGATATTTCAGAGCAACACACTTAAGGCTCGTATACATAGCACTAGCAGGAAACTATAAAGTAAAGAGGTGATGATGAAATGGGGAAAGCTCAAGAAACAGAGTGACTGGGATTTTGGATATTGACCTTTAAGGAGACCAAGTATAATCATACAGAATATTATATTATATTTATAAAGCAGCAGACAGTATTCTAAGAAGTAAGCCAATACGGGAGTGGAGAAAGGAAATTCTGCTGATAGAGATACAGATAATAGCCAATGGAGGTTGGAATATATTGGAGAAAACTGACAAAGGAACCAAGGTTGTTGTTGTGTCTTTCGGCTTGTCCTGGTTAGGGGTCGCCACAGCAAACTCCGGTCCGCTAATGATTGGCAGTTGAGTTTTTACGTGCCGAGTTACCAGCCCTGACGCACAACCTTCAACGAAGGTACGCCCATTCATGCATGTCTCCACGCAGAAGACGCTCTAGCTGAGAATCAAACCTGACAGCGTCTTACTGTGAGGCGACAACGCTACCACAGCACCACCACCGCGGTACTGGGAGCAAATAAACAAAGAGGGAAAGGTCAGAGAATGCAAAGATGCCAAGAACTTATTTGGACGGCAGTTTAGAGATTTCCTTATAGGCAAAGAGACAGAAATAGAGGGTCCTAATGGAAGAGCAGCACTGGTAGAGTTTTAGTAGAATCTAGAACAGAAGTTGCCATTAAGAAAGGAATAATTAGTAGAGCATATAAAATACTGCATGATAACTATGAGTCATTCAGAGGAGGTTATGAAAGATTGGGAAAAGAGATTGGATAAGCAATTCACAAAGAAACAATGACGGGGATATATGTATGTCTCCAGAATATACAACAAAATTTAGATGATTTAGGATATTTGCTTGGAAGTGTTTACATAGGTATGTTTTATACCCCAAGCAGACTTCAATGAATATTTTCCACATTTGGAAAGCAAATGTTGGAGGTATGATGGGACAGAAAGAGGTAACTGGGAAAATATTTTCTGGGAGTGTAATGAGTTGGCAGACTGTAAAAAATCTCCTGTAGACTGCTCTGTCAGAGATGCTGTCTGAGCAAATTGGAGTAACTACAGAAATTATTTTTTGAACAATGACACAGAATCCGAATTGCCTAGACATAGTTAGGCCTTGCTGAGTCTAATTATGATGGCTGCCAAAAAAACCCCAAAAAAACAAAACAATTACTAGAAAATGGAAATCAAAATCTAAACTAACTTTACTAGAAATAGTGAGGACAGTAACAGAGATAAAACAACTGGAACTGTGATCTTTAGAAAGGGGTTGGAGTAAATTACATTGGAAAAATGGGAAATGTGGGATCAATACATGCAGAAGGGGAACAAGGTTTAAAAGAAGGCAGGATTTGAATGAGCTATGTAATTGTTGACTGACAATGACCCGACCTATTAAAAGTATAATGTTTGCAGCTACAGTTGTGTTGGCACAGTTTGTAATGTATAATCTTTGCAATGGAGATTGTGTCACTATGGTTTATTTTCATTTATACAACTATAAAAATGCCTAGGTCAGATGTGATAATTTAATAAAGATGTTTGTTTAAAGAAAAAAAAAAAGAATATATATATATATATATATATATATATATATATAGATATATAGATATATATATAGATATATATATAGATATATAAAAAGAATATATATATATATATATATATATATATATTTATATATATATATATATGTATATATATATATATATATATATATATATATATATATATATATGTGTGTATGTGTATGTGTATATATATATATATATATATATATATATATATATATATATATATATATATATATATATATATGTGTGTGTATGTATATATATGGGTCTACTTCTATTCACTGACAGCCCATTTCACTGAAACCCATTTGGTTGACAGCTCATTTCATTGACAAAAGTATTCAAGGCAAAAACCTGGGTTTTGCCCCCCTCCCCACTGTTGTGCGACTGTGGAGTTGTTATATATAGTTGGGGGTGTGTGGGGGGCGCAGCCCCCCACCTAGAATGTTTGTCGATGAAATGAGCTGTCAACCCAAATGGGTTTCAGTGAAATGGGCTGTCATATATATATATATATATATATATATATATATATATATATATATATATATATTATATAATACATCTCAACCATACCAATTTACTCGGTTTTTACCGAGTTTTGGGGTACAAATGAAGGGGTGTCACGATTCCCGAGTGGCACCCCTTCATTTACGATTTATTTGCCTTTTAATTTCAATGTTCCCACTGTCGGCACTACCGTCATCACGTGTGCGATGACGTCAGCACCGTCAGGGCTACCAGCCAGTCGGAATTGAGCTGAGGGAGCTCACATCATTTCTGGCTGGCCGCAAATGCAAGTGTTTATGCGAGAGAAAGGAATCACCAGTTGGGCTGAAGAGTAGTTTACATCAGTTCCAAATGCCAGCAGGAAGCGTTTGGATTATATATGCTATGTGAGAGAAGCCTGATGCAAAGTTCACATCAGTTCCGAATGCAGGCGGGAAACTGGAATCAGCAGAAATTGTTTGGCCGCGAATGAGAGCTAATGGCTCTTCTATTTGAATTAAGATATGCAGAACACATCTATTTCTGGAGAGATATTTGCAGTAAGGTGTGTGTGTAAAAATGCCGAAGCTGGAATCAGCAGAACCTGTTTGGCCGTGAATGAGAGCTAACGGCTCTAATTTCTATTTGAAGTAAGAGATGCAGTAGCAGAACACATCTGTTTCTGGAGAAATATTTGCAGTAAGGTGTGTGTGCGTGTGTGTGTGAAAATGCCGAAGCTGGAATCAGAAGAACTTGTTTGGCCACAAATGAGAGCTAATGGCTCTTCTATTTGAAGTAAGATATGCAGAACACATCTATTTTTCGAGAGATATTTGCAGTAAAGTGTGTGTGTGTGTGTGTGTGTGTGTGTGTGTGTGTGTGTGTGTGTGTGTGTGTGTGTATGTATGTGAGAGAAAATGCCCTCCATTCAATATACCTGGTGGCTAGAGGTACTCAGGCTCAAACCCTGTACCTTCAGTACAGGGTAAAAAGAGCCTAAAGTCCCTAGCCACCACCACTAGTGAGCTTTGCCTAGGTTTTTTGTGCTAAGACTTGAGAGCTGTAGTGAGAGCTAAATTTGTATTACCCCATTATTGGCTTTGTTTGTCCATTTTTTTTGTGCTAAGAGGTTGAGAGCTGTGGTGATAAGTGAGAAATTAATTCACTAAATGATAGCCAGTAAGTTTCAGTCTTCCTATTTTTCAGGAAGCTGCTGATTTAGCATAGTAGTATGTTGCTCTGACTGTAGTGCATAGGGGCTGGGTTCAAGACTTACTAGTGAAATGCATGGTGGTAACACGTCATTTTATTCTAGCAACTTTACAAAATTATACAAGCAATGTTTAAAATGTGTTCTGGTTTTTGACCCTTTGCAACCCCCCCCCCCCCCCAAAAAAAAAAGGAAATTGAAAATGTGTGAGAAGCTGTGCAAGATGTCTATGGCTTACACTGCGGTCATTCTATTTATAGTGTGGGTGTGGAAGTAGAATTTTATAATGGAAAAAGTTCTGAATGGGCAGTTTTGGCATTATTAGTTCATGCATTTTGTATCATTGCCTAGAGTACAGTCCACTGGAAAAATGTTTAAACAATAAATTTAAAATGCACTCTTTCCAACAACTGTGCTGTATTATGCAAGGAATATAATTTAATAAAGTCAGGAAGGTGCATCAAAGAAAAGAACACATGTATGTTTCTTGTTTTGTGTGCAAGGGGCCAATGATTTGAAAACAGCCCAAAGGTAATCTTTATCCACCACTGGCCAGATGCATTTTCTTTGGATGTGGGTTTCAATGCTGTTTCAGTGAATGTAAGTTTCAAGGGCAGGCAAGTTTTAATGCCAAGTCTATTTTCATTGTGAGACAGTATTGCTTTTACCAGATGTGTATTAGTGTTTGTGCATTGTTGTGCTGTAAAAATAAAATCCAGATAATCATTGCAGAAGTTGAGCAGTATGCACACATTAGTGTTTATGGTAAATGGGGAGAAATAGCCAGGTAATGGGGCATTGGAGTGGCTGCTGGGGGACTCTGGTGCCATATTTTGGTTGCCTGTTCTTCAGTTTGTGTTTGAAAGTTGGTATCCCACAATTCCATGGGAGTGGGTGGGGTTATGTAATTATGTATACAAATCAGATGTTAATCAGCGTACAGATTTGTACTTATTTTTCATGGGCCTTGTCCAGATTTTTGATGTTTCTAGGTTGAGAGGTATGATTGATATATATGTGTGTGTGTGTGTGTGTGTGTGTGTGTGTGTGTGTGTGTGTGTGTGTGTGTGTGTGTGTGTGTGTGTGGGATCAGTACTGATCCCTGAATGAAAATTTAACCGAATCAGTAACGACCTGGCATACTTACACGAAAGTGCTTTTCACCGAAGAAGCACTTTCGCGTAAGTATGCCTGTTGCGGAGGTCGTACTATGGTGCGGATAAGCGAAAATTCCCTTTTCCCCACTGTAGTGCAATCTCGGAGTGAGAATATTAAAGTAGGGGGGGGTGTGGGGGGGCACAGCCCCCCACATGGGGGGTGCAGGGGGGCTTGGGTTAGCCAATCCGGGAATATTGGTATCACATCTGGACAGAGGAAGGACGACAAGGAGACATGGTGGTGGAATGAGGAAGTACAGGAGAGTATACAGAGAAAGAGGTTGGCAAAGAAGAAGTGGCATTGTCAGAGAGATGAAAGTAGACAGGAGTATAAGGAGATGAGGTGCATGGCAAAGAGAAAGGTGGCGAAGGCTAAGGATAAGGCATATGAAGAGTTGTATGAAAGGTTGGACACTAAGGAGGGAGAAAAGGACCTGTACCGATTGGCTAGACAGAGGGACTGAGCTAAGAAAGATGTGCAGCAGGTAAAGGTGATAAAGGATAATGAGGGAAACATACTCACAAGCGAGGAGAGTGTGTTGAGGAGATGGAAAGAGTACTTTGAGGGACTGATGAATGAAGAGAATGAGAGGGAGAGAAGGTTGGATGATGTAGGGATAGTGAATCATAAAGTACAATGGATTAGCAAGGAGGAAGTAAGGATAGCTATGAAGAGAATCAAGAATGGAAAGGCTGTTGGCCCAGATGACATACCTGTGGAAGCATGGAGGTGTTTAGGTGAAATGGCAGTGGAGTTTTTAACCAGATTGTTTAATGAAATCTTGGAAAGTGAGAGGATGCCTGAGGAATGGAGAAAAAGTGTTTTGGTACCGATTTTTAAGAATAAGGGTGATGTGCAGAGCTGTAGTAACTACAGAGGGATAAAATTGATCAGTCACAGCATGAAGTTATGGGAAAGTGTAGTGGAAGCAAGGTTAAGAAGGGACGTGATGATTAGTGATCAGCAGTATGGTTTCATGCCAGGAAAGAGCACTGCAGATGCGATCTTTGCTTTGAGAGTGTTGATGGAGAAGTACAGAGAATGTCGGAAGGAGTTGCATTGTGTTTTTGTAGACTTAGAGAAAGCATATGGCAGGGTGCCTAGAGAGGAGTTGTGGTATTGTATGAGGAAGTCAGGAGTGTCAGAAAAGTATGTAAGAGTGGTACAGGATATGTACGAGGGTAGTGTGACAGTGGTGAGGTCTGCGGTGGGAGTGACGGATGCGTTTAAGGTGGAGGTGGGGTTACATCAAGGATCAGCTCTGAGCCCTTTCTTATTTGCAATGGTAATGGACAGGTTGACAGACGAGATCAGACAGGAGTCCCCGTGGACTATGATGTTTGCAGATGACATTGTGATCTTTAGTGAGAGTAGGGAACAGGTGGAGGAGACCCTGGAGAGATGGAGATATGCTCTAGAGAGAAGAGGAATGAAGGTCAGCAGGACTAAGACGGAATATATGTGTGTGAATGAGAGGGAGGATAGAGGAATGGTGAGGATGCAAGGAGTAGAGGCGGCAAAGGTGGATGAGTTTAAATACTTGGGGTCAATAGTTCAGAGTAACGGTGAGTGTGAAAGAGAGGTGAAGAAGAGAATACAGGCAGGATAGAGTGGGTGGAGAAGAGTGTCAGGAGTGATTTGTGACAGACGAGTACCTGTAAGAGTGAAAGGTAAGGTCTACAAGAGGGTAGTGAGAACAGCTATGTTGTATGGGTTGGAAACAGTGGCATTGACAAAAAGGCAGGGGTTTGAGCTGGATGTGGCAGAATTAAAGATGTTAAGATTTGCACTGGGTGTGACGAGGGTGGACAGGATTAGGAATAAGTATATTAGAGGGTCAGCCCAGGTTGGAAGGTTTGGAGACAAAGCCAGAGAGGCACGATTACGTTGGTTTGGACATGTGCTGAGGAGGGATGCTGAGTATTGGGAAAAAGATGCTAAAGATGAAGCTAACAGGTAACAGGAAAAGAGGAAGGCCTAAGATAAGGTTTATGGATGTAGTGAGAGAGGACATGTAGGTGGTTGGTGTGACAGAGCAAGATGCAGAGGGGAGGAAGAAATGGAAACAGGTGATCTGCTGTGGCGACCCCTAGCGGGAACAGCCAAAAGAAGATGATGATGGTATATATATGTATATATATATATGTATATATATGTATATATATGTATATATGTATATATATATGTATATATATATATATATATATATATATATATATATATATATATATATACATACATATATATATATATATATATATATATATATATATATATATATATATATATATATATATACACACACACACACACACACACACACACGCGCACACACACACACACACACACACACACACACACACACACTCCAATTCTAAACCATGAACCATAAATGAATGGAAATACCATACCACTACAGTGTACTCCCCTGAAGACACTGCTCCAAATGTATACTACCCCCTCATCAGTTTGCACAGGTTTGGGCAGTCCTAGCACGACTGATATGTACCAATGCATTACTTCAGTCAATCATGAATAATTTTTGTGCAATGGAATGGATTTGCACATGTGAGATAGTTGTTAATGAATGTTCATTACTTCTGTTACCTAATGAATATTCTTAATGTGAGACTTCCTCTCAACTGAAACACGGACTGCAATGGATATACACAATGAGAACATGAGTGTGGTATAGCAGTACCAATACCAGTACCCTTGAAATGAAAAAAGAAATGTTAGAACATTCCATCTTATACATTTCAAATCTTATTACGGGGCAATTATTCTGAGATATATTTAACTGTCATTTTATTATTATGAAGCAGCTGTCAAAATGTAAGAGTGCTGCCTCAAGCATCTGAGCTAAACAGTAGAAAGGTGGAGCACAAAAATTAAGTGAAGACTTCATAACCTATCTCTCACTTTTTTTTCCGTCAGAGCATCTCTAATTTTGTCTAATATTTTTGTCTTCTTCCTTGTAGCTTTTTTTAATACTGTTTGCTTGACGAGTATTTATTACCTAAACTCTGTGTAGTGTTCATTTAGCTAAGGAATATTCATTAGAGTATGCATGACATGGCAATAGGAGTGTACATAAATTATGCCATCATCTATATTTGGGCAGGGTTTGCTACTGCACATCCAGGAGGATAATGTTCTACACTGGTGCCACCTCCACAAGATGCAGGCCTTCAGTAGTTAAATTGGTTAATCCCTCCATTCCTGAGGTGAAGACAGATGTCACTTAATTCATCCATCCTCCCCAGCTAATCAAAGTGGTGCTCTGGCTGCCACTCAGATCCAGAGGACTGCAATCAGAGATACTGCTCAGAAGTCTTTTCTCTAGCTCGCTAACTAAACTTTCTCACTTTTTACAATAAAGAGTGAATTCTAAGTGATACATTCTACAACTCATTTTTATACATTTCAAGAAAGCTTCTAATAACTGTTAGTAAAAGTTCAATGCTTTAACAGAGACATAGTAAATATACTGAAACTCTAGAGTAATTATTTTTCTATATACAGAAGGTTGTTGTGAGCCACAGAAATTATGCCCTCACATTGGACTGAAGTGAGGGCAAGACTGATTGCCCAAGATGAACAGCAGTCATACAGGATTTTGTGGCATCATCCAAATGTGGTGTTCATGTTCTATGCTGCCACAGGACACAGACTAACGCATTTCTAAAGGGTAGCATATACATCCAAAGAACAGCCAGTTCTTTTGTACAGAAAACTGAAACCTGATACCCAAAATGCAGCCAGCACTGTGACAAAGGCTAAAGTTAGAGTATTCCCCAGGTTAACTGGGTTTTATCAGCAGCCCAAGTGCTGGAGAAGCCAAACAGGGAGGGAAGAAAACAAAACGTCAAGGTCAGCTCTCTCATACAGTGGGGAAGTGAAGGAAATCACTGAATGTTCTGGTGCTGAATTACTGCCTCGAGAAAGGACCAGTGCCCCAGTCCTGCACTACCACACATACCTCTCAACTTCTAAGTGCATGAAATCTGGACAAAACCAAATATAATAGTGGGATAAAGGCCTCAACTCAGGAACAGATCTTAAATATTGCTCTTATAATCTCAAAGTTAGTAAAAATAACAGGTTTTACATTAACATGCATTGCCTGAAGGATATGAAATCGGAAACTCAAATCTGTCATTATGTAGGACCTTCAATCCTTAATTTTTTGACAGAAAACTACACATTTTATAAGGAACAGAAAAAAAAAAAACATATGAGGCAAAAATTTGGGCAGTTGAGAGGTATTCTGTCATGCTCAAGCACTTGGAAGGGGATGCAAACCAGCATGCAGCGCTGCCACATAAGATGAGCATGTGTAAGAACACTCGCAGCAGCTACAACATACATGGGTACTGCACCACGCCTACTGCTGACATGGAGCAGAGTATTCAAAAATTGTGCTAACTTTCCACAGTTCCCATCTCTCATTCACTGTCTTCCTAGGTCAGTATTAGGATAAGAAGGCAAAAAATTCACCAAATGATTCTATTATAATCATATCAAAAAATATTGTTATCTTAAACAGCCATAAAAAGTTAAGGGTATCAAAACGAATTTTATTCATACTAAAAAAAGTAATTCCAAGACATAATACAGTTTCCCCTCTCCTTTGTATCACTCAATACAGCAGTCTGCCCCCAACCTAATGTCACATTACTGGCATATTTGTGTGCATCCACAAAACCAAATTATGATTCACCTTCCGTTTTTTATCAATGCTGATTTTTCGTAATAAATAGCACAGTTTACTTAAACAGCAGCATGGGGTAGCTTCACTGTACTAAGTTCCCCAGCCCATGTTTGTATCTTACATGTTTTCTGGGTAGGCTTTTCAAAAGACACAGCTTGAGACAAAATTTGGACAAAAACTGCCATGTTAGGAAGGTTTGCCTTACTATTAGGCAAAGAACTTCCTGTTCAAGTCAGTAGTAAACTATAAATGTCCAACCCTTTTATCCCTGCATGCAGACTTAACAAAACACAATTTCTTATGTACAATTCATTAGCTGCAAGATTCAGGGCTCTGACAGCTGAGTTAGTGTCAGTTGGATAATACAATGTTGGTGTTAAATAAACACATCCTGTAACTGTAATACCACATTCTTTGGTGCTTTATGATCTTTGTAACTTCAATGCTATTAAAAATATGCGCATAATGTTTCAAGTATGTTGCATCACCATACAAAATTAAAATTTTGGTAATTACAGTTTGAGAGTTCCCTGCAGATGCATTACATAATCCATTCAAAACAGACCATCCAGTTATATAGCATCCCCTGACCACTCTTTTCTTACTCCCTTCCACCAGCCAACCTTGTAAGCAAGAATTCTGCTTGACAAATCATCCCTTACTTTTCACGCGTTTGATTTTGGTTTGCAAAAATATCATTAAATGACCAGTACTGTAACATAAAAGAATCTTTGTTCAGTATTTTTTTAAATAAACTTATTTCTTAAACAATAACTGTCAAATGTGGGCAACAAATCCTCCAGGTGACATAGCATTGCCCTTTCTATGCTGTTAATTGCTACAGTCAGTTACGCCATTTAGATGTCCATAATGACCATGTTGCTTATAAACAAATATTTTTAGCACAGTAGCTACAAAATGAAAACACACACTAATGAAGTTAATTTCTGATGGATAGATGAAACAGTTCATCGATTTGAAATGTTGCATAAAAAAATAAAAAGTGTGCAGGATTTATACTGAAATCCATCCATCCATCCAATAAATAAATAAACAAATAAATAAAAACAGAATCAAAGGACAAAAATAACCAGCAGAAGACATATACAGTGGAAACCAGCAAAACTCAGGAATTCTGACCAATGCTTTATGTCACAAATTTGCAAGGAGGAGATTAAATACTTTAACTAAAACCACTTGCTTAGGATTGGATAAAAACAATACTTAGATTGCTATTACCATTGTGAGAGAACTACACTGTACTGATACAGCAGTTCCTTGATGCTAAGTGTTCCTTACCTATGCTGCCATGCCACACCAAAGCAAGAGTTATTATGTGTGGAATATCTAACTTGAGTTGGCCAGTCTCCAGCAGTTACACAACCAAACACTCCACACTCTTCCCCAATACCCAGTTCTTCAAATTCCATGTTGTTGCCTAATGAATACTTTGAAATCTCCCTGATGCTTACAATTATTACTGTCTAGTTTCTGTAATATTCCTTTTTACAACTTACCCTCACGTGAGGAACTCCTCCGCACTAACTTCTGGCATATTGATATTGTCTTATAATTCCTTTGCAAAATTAGTAACACAAGTGACTCTAGTGCCTGGCATTACTATCAGACTATAACCCCCATTGCTTTAATAGCAATTCAGAAATGTTGAGAAGAGTAGTATCGGCACTAACTTATGAAGCTCCGTGAATATCACCACTTCATAAATTAATGCCGTTACTGCATTTGTGGTAGTGCTGATTGTCGTAGCGCTTATTGTGTGGAGTGATTTTGTAGTAATTGTATCATGCTATAATTTTAGCAATCAGCTTGCTACAATGACATAAACACAGTGTGGGAATCAGAGATTAAATGTTATGAGGGACACATGACAAGAACATGAAATAAGCAACCCTCCAGCTATTTTGTACACCTCAAGCGCTGACTTCAAAGTAGACGCATAATTTCAAAGTGAAGATATTACAGCACTCTGCTGCAGTTCCGTTTGATTTCTGCAACTAGAAACAAAGGAAAAAACTGACTTTTCATATCACAATTACAGAGCTGTTAAGTCTCTGTATTTGCAGTTACATAATTAGCTGTCTTCTATTACTGTAAACAAAATAAACCGCAAGCCCGATCTATGATAATGGAATTGCAAGCAGCATTGCCTACGAATGAAGAAAGCTGGGTACTTGCGCTGAAACTTTATTTAAATTAAATGTCTCTGGAAACTTCAGCTTTGCAGCTATGTATAAACAGATTACACAAGTCTGTGGCCATGTGAAGTCATGCTGTCCTTCACAGAAATAAATGTGTTTAGGAACTGCAGATATAAAAGTGATTCTTAAACTGCTGAAGGGGATAGTTATTTACAGAGAAGGGCGGCTCATGGGTCGGTCTTAATATTAACATAGGAGGTGGTGTTCCTCGAGTGAACCAGACTACAGAAAGCAATGGGCGTTATGAGCAATTGAGATGGGCGTCCGATCCAGCACTAAAGTAACGCAAAAATAAGGAAGGAGAAAAAAATGGCTTAGAGTGCCACTTCCCTTATAAGGAAAACTGCAAAACGAGGTAAAATGCATAGTACTTTGTAGCTTGTTTATATTCTGAACGGGTGAGATCAAATGTTAGCGATGAAAGACTTGATTAATAAGAGAAGATATTGATATTATCCCCTAGTTGTCCTTTAACTCAAAGGACTTCCAAGAATAAGGAGTTTTACTTTCCATTCAGATTCAAAATCTGACACAGTAGTGATAAAACCCATCCAAAAACTTCTTATATGTTATTTTTAGTCTTGCTCTCAGAAGCAACCTCTTTAATTAACTTTATTTTACAAATGATAGCAAAATTGCCCAGCCTGTTATACTTCTTGCAACCTTCTGCCATGTGCAGCACACTGCAGTGGTCCAAGGAGTTATGAGTAACACACCATAAGCATTTGTCACGATTACACAGATTCTCAGGCATTCATTTAATTT